>NW_027222732.1:0-128080 GCF_030179895.1 Drosophila kikkawai
AGGTTGACCATGACTTCGCCCCAAATACACGGCAAGGCAACGTCCGACCCATGGTTTGCCCAGCCCTGGGAGAGCTCAGTAAGAACGAAGCTGGGTTAACCCCTCAGTTGCGAGCCGTATAATCAGAGGGCCTGGTCGCTTAATGGCCTGCCAAGTCTCGTGAAACTGTCGCTCGCTGTACAGGGGGTACGGGGGTACAAGGGGTACCACGCGGAGGTTTCACTTTGAAGAGATAGTGGTGTATCAAATTGATGATTTTCCTAAGAGTCGACTTGCTGCACTAGTAAAGTCAGGGAATAGAAAAACTATACTAATCTTGCCTTGGTCTGAAACACAACACTCGTAACTGTACAGTTTTATATATATATTATTATAATATATGTCGGAGATAACCGTTATTTAATTTAACCGTAGTCGAGCCAGCGAGTTCTGTCCGCCTGCGCACTCAAAACGTATCTGTCATCACGTCACTTTTCTTTTAGCCTTTCCACATTTCTTACTTTTCGATCAAACGTCAATCCTAGACAATCTCTAGCTGTCTCTCTCACTCTTTCCTATTGTTGCGGCAGACGAACAGACCTCACTCAGTAACAGACAGTCTACTGTCCTTTTCCTGTTACCGACTCAACTGTCATTGCGCCTGCGCGCCAGCGACACCTACAGGCTACCAATACCTGAGGCATGAAAGCAACAAGCTTTCCAAATTTGCACTTAGCAACCAACTCGCCGACACGGCCATCCTGACATTTCACGCGTCCTCGCGTTACGTGTCTTCTAATAGCTCTAAACATAACAGTAATTTTCATTTATTTTTCTCTCTTGTTTCTCTCTTTTGTCTCAACTTAACATTTCATTTTAATTGTTTCACTCAATTCTTACCATTCAGAAAGGCCCGCTCCATATTTCAAAAGGCCCTGCTTCACATATTCTGACCATAGGAATAAAGTAGGCCCTGTTTTCATGTGATCCGATACGGCCTTCCTGACAAATAACACGTCCTCGTGTATTAACTTTAAATCACAGTATTCTCAAATTTCAGTACTTGTTACATTTATTGTTAACAAACATTTCATTAATTTTCTAAACAATAAGTATTAAGGCATTTAGACAAAATAAGCATCTTGGTTTCATGATAACATGATAACATAACAAATTACATCTTCATTTTAATCATAATTTACAATTCAGACTTCTCTAATTACATAGCTTTATCAACTGGTGTATTTCCTTTTACACCCACATACTGACCCCCGCCATAACATTCCTTCTGTTATGGTGCGGTCTCCACTGACCCCCGCCATAACAATTCCTTCTGTTATGGTGCGGTCTCCACTGACCCCCGCCATAACAATTTCTTCTGTTATGGTGCGGTCATTATATCCCCTCTTGGGATTCCAAGGCATCAACCGTGCCATCCATATCATCATTCCCCACATGGGAATCAGACGCATCTCCACTTGAGTCGTCTAAATCTTCAATCAACTTTAATCTTTAATCAATCAACGTCATTGCTTATTTTGTCTATTTGGCTATGCCCTCAAAAACTCATGCGCATACTTATAAAAGTTCGCTTACTTGACAGATATCTCAAAACATATCGGCCACCATCAAGCTTTTCTATAAACTCTGTTTGGTGCCGTTCTTCATTTTCATTTTCCATCGTCATTTCTTTCTCTTTTCTTTCTCATTCTCTTCTTCTTCTCATTTTTCCATTTTCATTTTAAATTAATCTTGCCTTATCAAAATTAGTGCTCTTCCGAACGTAAGTTTAAATTTCTCTTTCTTTATACTTTTCTCTGTGTCATGTGGTGGTATCAAGCCCAAAGGGTGGGTCCGATTGGCATCTCTTAAGGGCTCGCATTGGTTGCACTACTAACTGTGCAGTTCGCCGCAAGTTGCACCCCGCCAAGAGCCTCTTGCCATCACCACTGCGGTCCTGGTATCCAGCCAGATGACTACTTTACAGCTTTACACATGATACAATTTTCAACAATCTTTAAACTTAGTCATTTCCAACAATTCTGATAAATATTGCTGAGTCTATTTTTTCCAACCCAAATACATAACGGATTTATAACCTTGATTAATAACTATCCAACAAAATTTAAGGGACACTACTGGCAGACAACATTACCTCACCCCTCTGTGTATTTTTAAGAACCCCCCTTCATAGCTCAATTTAATTTAAATTATTTTGAGTTGTTTATTAACTATATCAATCAATCCTGAATCCTGACTCTGATCATTCAGTTATTAGATTTCCATTCTAAGTTCAGACGTTTTTCTGTCAATTTATTTTTATTTATCGGAGTTGAAATCAGTCATGTGAATTCTGGACACAAAAAGAATTCCACATTTGTCTTGCGCTTTCTCTTCCTCTACTCTATGATGCACTTCAGTTAATTTTTTTTTTTTTTGAAATGATTACATTTGCAATAAGTAGAGACTAAAAACTCTCATCTGAGCAAATAATGCCAAAAATATCAGAATAATTGCACGCCAACCAATATTTCCAATTCATATAGAGATAGATATCAAGACACATAATTCTACCAATATATCCACAAGAGCTTATATCTGTTTCAAATTTTATCGGATGTTGCGAACCAACAAATAACGATTACAGGCTCACTTGTAATAATATTAAAAGCGTTCGTTAGTAGAAGAGTATTGCGGGTCCTTGGCCAGTTTGGTAGGGGGTGGGGGGGTCATTAGTCACGCATGACTGCGCACGAGGGGTGCGGAGGGTCATTAGTCACGCATGACTGCGCGCGAGGGGGGCGCAGGTGTCCTAATTAGCATAAAAAATCAATTAATTATTAGGGGAAGGGGTTTAGGGTAAGATCCTCCCCTCATTATTTTACGCATGCATGATCATATGCAGTTTTGTGTGTTGTTAAGCGTGAGAAACTGATTGGGAGGGGTTAAAGGGATAAGGTGTGTGTGTTCAAGCATGGGAATTTGTGGGATTTTGTGAAGGAGGGAGGGATGAGACATAAGGAATTTGTGAGAATTTGTGAAGGAGGGAGGGATGAGGCATAATGCATAAGAATTTATTAGGGTTAGTTATTGTGCGTATCCGGCTTGTGTTAATGTAATTCAATTAGGATAACAGGTGTGTAAGTCACCCCGGTTATTTAACTTGTCTAAACGTGTAATACCTTGTAACGGTTTTGTTTCTGTTGTCATGCGTGAGAATTTGTGAGATCGTGTGGTGGTAGATGGGGTGAGTTCTCATGCTTGTGCCAAGAAATTTCTAGCGAGGGTTGTTGTGAGACTTGCTTACCTGTTGATCTATGAATTTGTGAGATCGTGTGGCTTGTGCCTGAACGGTTTGTACCTGGCCGACTCGTGTGGTGGTGGTGGATGGGAAATGTTCTTATGCTTGTGTGTAGCTTGTGCCAAGAAATTTCTAGCGAGGGTTGTTGCTTACCTGTTGATCTATGAATTTGTAAGATCGTGTGTGGGGCTCGTGTCTACCCAGGCCTGCTTGTGTGTTTTAATTGGTGGAAAGTAGATTCAATTAACTTGGCTAAACATGTAATGATATATTTTGTTGTATAATTTGAAAGTATTTTCTAGTTATGTGCATATAGGATGAGTATATGTATGACATAAGTGGGGAGTAGATGATGATATAGAAGGTTATAGATGTGTGTATATGAATATCACCCCCTTAATAGTGAGAAGGTATTCCGTGGGAAAGGGTGGGCGATCGTAAACGTTTAAATTAATAAAGAAAGCATGTGAAAGGAATCGAAGAAATTTGAATATATCCCAAAATATCTTCAAGACTTTCCCACACCGCATGAAAGAAAGAGTTGTGTGCATGTGAGGGTGGATGATCGCAGATGTTTGAATTAATAGAGAGGGCATGTGAACTAAAAGACACATTTTCTAGGAAACAAAAAATGTATCCTAAATATTCTTAAGACTTTCCCACACCTTTTGTAACAAAGAGTTGTGTGTAAGGGTGGAGGATCTTAAGTGTTTCAACCCCACCATCCTATGTGTAACATATGTGGATGTTACCTTAAATTAGCATAATTTCGGGGAGCTAACCTTTCTAATAGAAAAGGGATGTGAACAAAAAGAGAAATTTGAAGAACACATAAGAATTTAAACATACCCCCTTAAGACTTTCTCACGCACATTCATAGAAATAAGGAAATGGGGTACTTTCTAAACCCCCAAAAAGTCATCTTGGAAAGCGCATTTCGGGAAATGGTTTTAGTTTAAAAAAACATTCGCTCGCGTCAAGATATTTTTCTTCGTCTCGAAAATTTCTCTCGGTCTCCAATAATACATTTTTTGTAAAGTGAAAACTCGACCAAGTGTTTAAAAAATATATAACAAAAAAAAAAGAAACTGAAAAAAAGCAAAGTGAAAGTGAACTGAATAATGTAAATAGTGCTGTGTTGTGCTATTGAAATCAGAAAAAAAGAAAAATAATAAAAATAAATAAATTAAAAAACAAAGAAACAAAAGGAAAATTAAAAAAATAATTTAAACTGTTTGTAAATAGTGCTGTGCTGTGCAATTAACCAAATCAAAAAATAAAATAATAAAAAACAAACGAACAAAAAGGAAAATTTAAGAAATTATTAAAACTGTTTGTAAATAGTGCTGTGCTGTGCTATTCAAAAAAAAAAAAAATATATCGATCAAGTGAATTAAAAAACATAAAATAAAAAACAAGAACCAAAATGTATCGATTCTGCGAAAAGTGCAATATGCCCACAAATTCCTCTGCTGAATGGAATCAGCATGTGCGAACGGAGAAGCATAAAATGAATGCTATTGAACCCGTGGATTCCCGGGTCAAAAAAGTAGCAGATGGATTTCGAGGGAGGATCCTTCACTACCTGTTCGAGAATACGCAGGCAGGAGTGATATTCCCAGCATCATTTCTACGAGAGGCAGGAGACGCATTTCTGCCTCATCTAGCAACAATTTTGGAAAGCTATGCATCCGTAAAAGTTAATTTTGAACTTTTCGGTTTGTATAAGCTATTAAAAGATGAAGAGGAGTGTATGGAGATGAAGTCATTTCAATCGAAAATGACAATTCTCTCCATGCACTCAGACATTAACAATGAATATGAGGACCACACGGAGAAAATAATTGGAAAAATGGATGAGTTCCAAGAGAGGGATAGTGGATGGACATTGGTCCACATCGCTCGGCTTGAGATGAACGTGAACCAATATTCACCAATAAGAGGATCGTCATTTATCGAGCTACCTGAGGCACTGGAAAATAAAGGATCCATTGTGAATGTAAGAAACTTGAACGATGAGTTTTGTTTCAAGTGGACGATAATTGCTGCGATCATGAACAAATCAACCAAACGGAGTAGATGCAGCGGGTATAGGGTTAACATTGAAGATGATGTTATCACCCTCCAAAACGGATACCAATTGGATTTCAGTGGATTGGAGTTCCCTCTCAACCCTCGACATATCACGGATTTTATGAAAAAAAACCTGGAGCTGAGCGTATCTGTTTTTGGATATGATGATGGATTAATTTATGGCCCCATTTTTTACCCACCTGAGGTGAAACCCCGCCACATAAATATGCTGCTTTTGGAGGAAGGAAATAAAGCGCACTACACATGGATAAGAAATCTTTCAGGGTGAGTCTTATTTATTATTTTTATTATTTTCCTATTTTTATTATATTATTAAATATATATATATATATATTTTTTTTTTTATTTTGATTTTTATTATTTTATTATTTTATTTATCTATTTATTTATGTTTATTTTTTTAATTTTTTTTTTTAATTTTCTGTTCCCCTTTTTTTTTTTTTTTTTTTTTAATTTTCTATTCACCTTTATATATAGTTAAACGTTAGGGGGATTTTAGCTAATAGCTTCTTTTTTATTATTCATTGTTTTAGTTTGGTTGCCTCTCAGACGGGAAAAGGGAAAAGAAAGCAGTGGTTCTGCAATAGATGCCTGAATTATTCCTTAACTAAGGAAGCTGCCAAACGTCATTCTGAAGTGTGTAGCAAAATAGTTTCCAGACTGCCCCATCCGCGCAACGCCACCCTCCGCTACACGAATGTTCATAAGGAGGTTAAGGTGCCATTTTCAGTATATGCTGACTTTGAAGCTATACTGCAGCCTGATGAGAAGGCTATTAGTCAAAAACTATTTAAAATAAATACACATGTGCCTATAGCATATGCATATTATATTAAGTGCGCGTATGATGATAGTTTAAGTAAGTTAGAAATTGAAACGACCTTAGAAGCAGGGCAAAATTTTGTTAATTCACTCATTACAAATTTAAAATATATTTATTCAAATTATATTTCAAAAGAAGTTCCCATCCAAATGTCTATGGATGAGGAAGAAGAATTCCAAAAAACTGATAAATGTCATATCTGCCATAGTCCCCTTTTATTAGATAGGGTGAGGGATCATTGCCATTTTACTGGTAAATTCAGAGGTGCTGCACATAATGCATGCAATTTAAAATATCAAGTCCCAGACTTCATCCCAGTTTTTTTCCATAATTTCTCCAGGTATGATTGTCATTTATTCGTGAAAGAATTGGCTCTCATACCTGGAGAAATGAGTGTTATTCCATCGAATAAGGAGCACTATATTTCCCTCTCAAAAACTATAACTACTGATGATGGGGGAAGTTTTCAGATTCGCTTCCTTGATTCTTTCCGCTTCATGTCGTCCGCCTTAGACACACTTGCATCAAACCTAGATGATGATCAATTAGTAACAACGAAAACTTTCTTTGAAAATCAGGAAGAATTTTCTTTGATGAGGCGTAAGGGTGTATTTCCTTATGAATATTTAGATTCAGTTGAGAGGCTATCAGAAACTTCTTTACCCCCCCGAGAAGCATTCTATAGCTCCCTAACAGAAACTAATTGTTCGGAAGAAAATTACACTCATGCACAGAGGGTTTGGGATAAATTTTCATGTCAAAATTTAAAAGATTATTTGGAATTGTATTTGAAAACAGATGTCTTGTTAATGACAGATGTTTTTGAAAACTTTCGAAATATCTGCATGAAAATTCATTCATTAGACCCTGCGCATTTTTACACCTTACCTGGTTTATCATGGGAGGCCATGCTAAAATATACCGAAATTGAGCTAGAACTGTTAACAGATATAGATCAATTAAAATTTCTGCAATCGGGTATTCGTGGTGGTCTCGTGCAATGCGTAAATCGATATTCAAAAGCTAATCATAAATATTTGGATTCTTATGACGATAAAAAAGAATCCCAATATTTATCATATATTGATGCCAACAATTTGTATGGATGGGCCATGTCCCAACCTTTGCCATATGGAGGATTTGAATGGGTATCAAGGGAAACCCTTGATAATATAAATATATTAGAGCTCCCAGATGATTCTGAATATGGCTACATGTTCGAGGTAGATTTAGATTATCCGTTTAGCTTGCATGAGACTCATAATGACTTACCATTTTGTTGTAGTAATCAGCTACCAACACCATCATCTAAAGTAAAGAAATTAATTGCAGATCTTAAAGATAAAAATAAATATATAATCCATTATAGAAATTTGAAACAGTGCTTAGAATGTGGGTTACAATTAAAAAAAATTCATAGAGGTCTTCGCTTCTTCCAAAAACCTTGGTTGAAGAAATATATTGATCTTAATAATTTTCATCGTACAAATGCTAAAAATCCATTTGATAAAGATTTTTATAAATTATTAAACAATGCGGTATTTGGAAAGACCATGGAGAACGTTGATAAACGCGTTAATATTAAATTAATTTCAGAATGGGAAAGTGCAACTCCAAATGATTCTCCCGGTCGTAAAAGAGATTGCGCCCGTTCACTGATTTCTAAATCTAACTTTCATAGTCTGAAAAAATTTTCGGATCATTTTTATGCATTTCAAATGACCAAATTAAATGTTTTATATAATAAACCATTATATTTAGGTTTTTCAATTCTTGAAATTTCAAAATGGAAGATGTATGATTTTCATTATAATTATATGAAACCAAAATTTAATGAAAACATACAATTAAATTATATGGACACAGATTCATTTATATATACCATCAAAACTGATGACTTCTATAATGATATTAGAAATGATATAGAGTCATATTTTGATACATCTGAATTTCCAGATAAAATTGCTGAAACGTATAATTTTCCTAAAACCAATAAAAAAAAGTTAGGGTTTTTCAAAGATGAACTCAATGGGAAACCCATGCTCGAGTTTGTTGGTTTACGCTCGAAAATGTATTCATATAAATTTAGTGAGGGTGATGGTAGCGCTGAAAAAACAATAAAAAAATCAAAAGGTGTCAAACGAAGCGCAATAGAGAAAATAGACTTTCATGATTATAAAAAGTGTTTGCTTTCTGAGGAGTCTGTGATAGGGTCAATGGCAATGTTTCGATCATCAAATCATGTAGTATCTACTATTAGGTGTAATAAAATTATACTTAATAGTAAAGATGATAAGAGAATTATAGATTCTAATAAAATGAGTACTATGGCATATGGGCATTATAAAATAGAAGAAAAAGATTTAGAATGTAAAATAGCTGAATTAGATGTAAGTATTTTCGAGTGGAATGAGAAAATAAAAAAAATTGAAAATTGTACAAATAGGAGTAATTTAGAACAAAAAAAATTAGAAGAATATTTACAAAAAAGAGAGGAAGACCAATTTAAATTGGAAGTCAAGGAATTAGAACAAGACCTATTTATAATAAGAAAATCGGATGATTTTAAATAAAAAGTATTTAGATAATATATTATAATAAACAAGTATAATTTTATTTAACTTTGTGAAACATGTAAAAACTTAATTCTAAGAACAAATATGTATTTTTTTAACAATATTAATTTTTTTGAACAATAAAAATTATTAGTTTTATTTATATTCATTATATATTTTTAAGAACAATTGTATATTTTCTTAATCAATTTAAAAAAAAAAAGTTAGTAATAATAATAACAATTTTAGAAAAAAAAAAAAAAAATTTTTATTTTTTAAATAAAGAAACAATATAAATTTCAAAAAAATTTTTTAAATAACTTGATTCATTTCATTATTGGTGGGAAATTCTTCTTATGGATCTAATATATTAGATTTCACAATTTGGGTGTAATTAGTTAATCCTCCCTCCATTAAAATTACATCATTTTCGTTTTGGTTTGTATCATCAACAAATGGAGGGGGGAGGGGGTTTTCATCTTCTTGGTCTATATTTAAAGGTAAGATTTGTTTATAATTTTCAGCGCCGCCTTCCATATAAATAAGTTCATTTTCATATAGCCGTCCTGCTTCTTCTTCTTCATCTGTGTCTACATAAAAAATCCCTTCTTCACTGATTAGATTATTTTCCAAAGCCTTATCTGTAAACAAAATTAAATAAAAAATAATTATGAAATATTCAACTATATACAAAAATGAAAAATATATAAATACAAATTTAGTTCACTCACCTTTTTCATTCATATCATTTCCCCTATCTATAGAAAAATAAAAAGAGAAGAAAAGAGAAGAAAATAAAAGAAAAGAAAAAAAATTAGTATAATATTTCAAAATTGAAAATAAACATAAATTTAGTTTACTCACCTTTTTTATTAGTTGTATCATTTTGAATCTTGTTTTTCTCCCAGTCATAACCTTCACTAAATTTTATATTCTGGAAGAGAAATAACTTTTTACCTATGAAATTTCATCATTAAGTATTGATTGGAACTCATCAATGTTTTTAACCTTTATTTCATCGTTCGAAATCTGGGTTTCTTTTCTATTTAAATAATCATCTAACAGTCTATCTGCTATATTCCTCTTTTTTAATATATTGCATTTATTTGCTCTGCCTCATCATTTCTAATTTCCCGCACTTGTGGTTCATCACTTAAATAATCATCGTTAATATCCTGATACCTGTTTTCTGTTGCAATTTGATGATCTGCCTCGCTCGAAATCTGTGTCCTAATTTTCTTGTCTTTCTTTCTCTCATTAACAAGAGCCTCTTGTGTTAACGCCTCAGCAAATTCAAAACAATTTATTCTAAGTGTTGATGGAGGAATATGATTTATTTTTTTATTGTCAGTATTTGAGGTGTGAGCTAATCTAGATCTATAGTGACATTTAATACCCACCTTGCCATTTGAATATGAAATAATAAAATATCTATTAGCCCCTCTGTGACCTAAATCGAAATGACCACCTATTTTTTTCTCCTGGGCTATTAATTTTTGCTTAAAGTTTTCTATTAATTTTTTTTTGGTTATGGCTATACCTGTGCTATTCATAGTTGAACTATTTTTTAATCTACGCGTCGTGTTTCTCTTCACTGGTATACGACTTACATTATCCTCATCATTATCGGCTATCCCCAACATGATCTTAAATGAAGAACTATCATCCGCCATAGTATTCGCTGTAGTTGTAGAAGTTGAAGTAACAGCTGAAGTTGATGTTTCAAATGTTGAACTATTGAGTAATAGCCTTTCCCTGGTCATCACAAGAGTTGTATTTGATTCGTTTCCGGTAGTAGAAGGTAAAATTGGTTCCAACGTCCTCATCGATTGTTCTTCTCCATTCTCGAATAAAATTGGTGAGGGTGCAGGTTTATTTGTTGTTGTTGTTGTTGTTCCATCATCATTATCATCATCATTGAAAATTGGTGAGGGTGCAGGTTTATTTGTTGTTGTTGTTGTTGTTGTTCCATCACCCTCACTAATGAGGGTTGTATCAACTTCTCTATCCTCATTCAAAATTGGTGAGGGTGCAGGTTTATTTGTCGTTGTTGTTGTTGCTACATCATCATCATCATCATCATTACCCCCATTAATGAGGGTTGTTTCCAGCGTTGAAGTTGATATTGCTTCTCCGTCCTCGATGAAAATTCGTGAGGGTGATGAAGGCGGGGTTGACGAAATTCGCAGCAGTGAAGGCACCATATTCTCACTCTCACTTTCACTTTCACTTTCACTTTCACTTTCAATTAATTTCTCATTTTTATCATTAATAATAGTTGAGGATATGTTTTTGTAAATTTCGGTATCTTCCAAAATTTCAAAATTAAATTCTATCCTCATTAATTTGTTCGAATTCGGTAAATTCATTAAAAACTCAACTTCATTTGATGAATTCCATGAAGTTGAGTTTGTTAAATTAGCTAGTACATATTTAACCGGAGCAGTCTTCACGCCACACCAAATAGTCGCGAAAACGAAGATCACGACCGCGTTGAAAGACATAGTGATGTTTTCCAATGTAAGAATAGTTGGGAACTGATCTGGACCGAAAATTCATTCGCCCTTTTCACATTGAGAACGAGCAGAGAAATTAAACAAAACATAGACATTCACATGCACATACAAACAATTATCAAGATTTTTCTTCGGTTTGTATATAGAAGGCACTGCTCGCCACGCACTATCAGCCGCATACCACACACGCATATACACAGAGTATATTCCACATCGCCCTCCACGCACATCGCCCTCAACGCACATCGCCCTCCACGCACTATCCGTCACGCATTAATTATAGAATTTCGTTTTTATGGACCCAGCTATCTTCTGACTTTGGAAAGCCTAGCCAGCGCACAAGCACACGATCCCCCTTCCGCTTCAAAATCTTCTCGACGAGATAAGTGTGGGGGAACATAGTCTTTTTTATTTCTTGGGCATAGAAACCGCCTTCTATAGGGGTCCCCTTCAGATCTTCAAGTAAATAAGTGGTGGGGAATGTGTTGTTAACATGTCGTATTCGAAAAATTTCTGTGGTCCAGCCCGCTATGTACCCCTTTGTGAATACATGTTTATATTTACTTATGCGTACAAATTCCCCTTCCCGTAAATTTTTGTTATTTAAAAATACTTTTCGGTGGTTGTAGACCGTTGATAAAAGTTGTTTCTCATTAGACGCATTGACGTCAATTGGTTTCATTTTTATTGTTCTATGCTTCCTGTTGTTGTAAATATCAATTAAGTTTTTATACATTTGAATCCATGTATATTTTCCATTGAAACTAAACTCACGCCACATAAGTTCTTTTAATGTTCTATTAAAACGTTCCACGATCGATGCTTTAAGAACGCTAAAAGTTGAGTAATGATGAATTTTAAATCGCGTCATTAATTCTTGAAATTGTTTATTATAGAACTCATTTCCATTATCTGTTTGTAAATTCTTGGGTGCCCCTCGACCAGACTTTAAAATGTTTAACATAGCTTTGGTGACATCTGTTGCATTTTTTGATTTCACCGCCTCCCCAAAAGCGAACTTACTGAAACAATCCACAACTGTCAATAAATATTTATAGCCTTTATTGACAGAAGCATAAGGCCTCATCTCAACTAAATCAGCTTGCCATAAATCATTAATTCCTTTTACTATCACTCGACGTCGTGGGAAGTTTTTTAATGTGGGGCGATGTAATTCATTCACAATATCTCGCTTACTCATATTTTAATTTTATTCGGGATGAATGGTGTTCGCTCCTTAGATATTGTTTCACTTTTTAATATTGATTGCGGGTGAATTATATAGCTGAAAATACTATTTTCTATTTCATCAATTTGCATTATTATTTCACGAAGATTTTTCTTTAGATAATCAATTTTTGAAGAAATTTCATTCACTTTGCTCTCAACATGATTTATTCGGGGTTTTACTTTAAAAATTGACTGTTTCTGTGGTTGATTGGAAATTACAGTAGATATATTTGTTAATACTTTTCTTGTTTCATCATCAACATAATTCTTTGTTACTACATCATTTTCATGGATGGGAGGTAAACAATTTTTAAATCTTT
This sequence comes from Drosophila kikkawai, assembly GCF_030179895.1. Lineage (NCBI taxonomy): Eukaryota > Metazoa > Arthropoda > Insecta > Diptera > Drosophilidae > Drosophila > Drosophila kikkawai. Next base: position 12,819 of record NW_027222732.1, read on the forward strand.
TTCTCTGAAGATTTAAATTACCATCAGAGTCAGTGAGTAAGCTTTGAAATTTGATTACCCCCTTTTTAATCTCCCTTGAGTACTCTCTCTCAATTAAAAAACATCCAAACTTGTCGAGTGTCATTATTATTATAAATATAAAAGCTGAAGGAATGGTATATTTAACTTTCAACTAAATCAGTTTTCGGATCTCTTTCACGGTGTGCGAATGGGCTTTTTTTAAGCAAAGTTCCTTCTATTTCCACCTGTTGCGTACGAAGATTTGGTGGTGGTGGGTTTTTTGAGTTTATAAAACTATTAATATTTTCAATTTGATTAATTATGTTGTTCATCAAGATATCTATATTTTCTAATTGTGTAATCATTTTTATTGCTTTACTCTCCAACTCTGATACTCTTTTATTTCGATTCTCAAATGATTTGTCAATCGATTCCATTTGTAGTAATTTAACATCGTCAATTTTCTTGTCTACATATAGTTTTATGACTAAGTCATTACCATTTATTGGTTGTGAAGAGTTTTTTATTCTTTTTCTCTGTACATTTATATGGCCATCAGTATCAAGATAAACACCCGTGAGACTTTCAAGCTCCCTTTTGAAAAGTGAGGAAAATTCTCTATCATTCGAAAAATGACCAAACTTGTCAATTGACATTTTAATATTAATTAAAAATTATAAAGTGTCTTCTATTTTATTAATATATTATTTTTTCTTCTCGCAATTCTTCTATTATCGATAAAATCTCATTAGAATGTCCATTATGTCCAGCAGCTTTTGAACTCATTAAAAGCTGTAACCTCTCTACAAGCTCGTTTACATTATTCCAATAAATATACCTAGGTTTCGATCGTTGAAGCTTCATATATGCTGACCCAGTATATTTTCGAGTGGGTGAGACAGCTGATGTCATAAGAGGTCTAATAATTGATGAATATTTCTTCGAGCGATTTCCTTTTAATTGCCCGTCGGGTTCATAGTTTCTTTTGTGAGCACTTGTCTCAATTAAAATTTGTTTATATATTTTTAAATCATCTTTAGTATAGTCACGAGGTGCGTTATGAAAAATTAGTGAGTATAGACCCTGTGTTAAGGTCCATGAGTTTCCACTCTCCAATTCCATTTTATTTTTTTGAATTTTAAGTGCACTATTACCTAACATCAATATATTATTTTCTTTTCGAGGTCCGTAACTATTGTCTAGATGCTTTTGTTTCTTTAAATGACTAATGTTGAGATCGTATTCCACTCCTTTTTCTTTATTTACATTTTCTTGATCTTCTTCTTCTTCTTTTTCTTCATCTTCTTCTTCTTCTTCATTTGAATCAGAATCAGAATCAGAATCAGAATATCTTTCAGAATCTTGTGAAAAAAATTCATCTTCGCTTTCTTTTTCGCTCACATACTGTTTTCTCGCGACATGATGCTCCTCCTCTTTCTTTATCAATGATTTTTTCTCAGGTACATTACCATCATTGGAATTTTTAAATTTCTTATTATCAGCAAGAATTGCATGTAAAGGCGCTGTAATTGGTTTAAAAGTTTCTTCTAAATTTGAAGCATTCTCATTTTTCATTTGTTTTAATTCATTGAACTTTCTTTTTAAAATATTTCTACTCTCTGTCAACTGTTTTAAGACTTGACGTTTCATTGCTCTAGTTTTCTCAGACACTCACTTGATACTGTGAGAAATGTAAATGTAATTAAATATTTATAACAAATTTATTTGTGTTTTTTGAAGAAAATTTATTTTTATTATTGCAAATATATAGCTTAAAAGTATTAAAAATGTATACATTTTTTATGATTTCACAACTTTATTTAATTCCAAGTACAAATTATTATCATCCTTTTTCAAAATATAAAAACGGTTATCCTTTATAATGTTGATTGTTGCATCATCTAAGGTTGAGTAGCGCTCCGGTAAGTATAAAATATACTCCTCAAGTTCAAGAGCAAGGGAAGTTCCATAGCTGGTTTTTTTACGTTGAGCATTCATAATCGGGTAAAAGCAATTTGTTTTCATCTTGTTCTTGGTGAGTAGAGGTTTGGCCATCTTTCCATTGAAGTCCTTAATAACTTTCATTACCATTTCCGGGTTGGTCATATTGCAGATGATTCCTGTTTTTTTCTAATTGATGGAAAATAAATGGAAACAGATTGTTGTTATTATATAGTTTAATAGTTGTTTAATTGTTGTTAATATGCAGTTAATAGCTGTTCTTACCTGTTTTTTTAGCAGTTAATTGTTGTTAATATGCAGTTAATAGCTGTTCTTACCTGTTTTTAGCAGTTAATCAACTGTTTTTTCCAGGCTGTTTATAGATGTTGTTGTTTGTTGTTTGTTGTTTGTTGTCTGATTTTTAACTTTGACTGTGTGTTAAAATAATTTTCACACCGATTTTATAGTCGAGAGTAGAACAACCCTCTCAATTTTTGAAGACATTCTTTCATTTTAAATTCGGGAGCAGACCAATCAGAGAAGAGCATAGTTGAGACATAGGGTGGGTTTGAAACGATCTCAGAGAAAGTATTCTAAGATCTCACCCAACCATGAGACAAATAGTTAAAAATAGGGTGGGTTTGAAACGATCTCAGAGAAAGTATTCTAAGATCTCACCCAACCATGAAGCAACTAGTTAAAAAATAGGGTGGGTTTGAAACGATCTCAGAGAAAACTAGAGAAGAGTGTAGACCAATCATGAGTTGATAGAGAGTAAAAATTGTAGAGACAGGTGTCCACAATTGTTTGTGTTAAAGGCTTGCTTTCTATCATAATTATAGCTAATATTATTCCCCAAGTATTTCACAACTTCTTTTGGTGGTTGTAAATTTCCAAAACTATCAAAGTAGTGTATATTTTTTTTATTTTTATTATAAGCTACCCAATGTGTACCATTTGATGAGGCATCGCCTAGGTTTATAATTCCTGATTCATGAATCCAAGGTGATTTCGGTAGTGAGTCTCTCATAAATACACCTCGAAAATGAGGAATATATTTTTGAGCAAAATCTAAAATTTCAAAATTTGAAAGTGCCTTCTTGGGTAGCTTACTGATTAGTTTTTTTGATTTCCTCTAAATGGGTTAAGATATAATCCATACCCTTTTCTATAAGGTTTCAGAAACATACCTTCACCCACACTAATACTTTCCATTTTTTTATTATGACGTTTACTCTCTTCTAGTTGTTTTTTACTCGTTGATGCATTATTGATGGCTTTAGCAATAGCTGCGCTGCCAGAAGCAACACTACCCAGTGCACTAAGTGCAGTCAAAATGGGGACGAGTGGTAAAAAACCACCAACTTTGGGTACATTAATTATGCGAGGAATCTTTATTTTTTTCTTATTGCGACCAATTGATTTACTCACTGCTTTGCGTGCAACCTTAATAGCACTCATGAGATCTAATGGTTTCTGTTTTTTCAATGCTCGCATTCCTGTTTGAATAACATTTGAGAATGTCTTACCTTTTCCTCCCCTTTTCCTACACTTCCTCTTCACTCCCTTCTTCTTCTTTTTCATACCCATTCCGAATTTCTTTTTAGTTTTCATGATATTTGTGACTAAGTATGCAGCAGTTTTTTCACCCAAACTACTATCCCTTGAAGTAACACGATCCCACGCTTTATTTATTAAAACTGCATCCGCCTTGTGACGGTCACTTAACTCCTTGTGTTGTGAATATGCAATATCATGAGTTCTACATGCCTCATCTAATTGATTTATTCCACGATCTCCGCGATCCAATCTCTGTTTTAACTTTGTACCAGGTCCACAAAAATTATAACCAGGAATATGTGCTTCAAATGGAAGCGTGTTAATTATTTTGTTAATAATGCCACTACCTCGCTTCAAGTTTGAACTCTGACTGTGATAATTATAAAAACTTTTACCCATTTTATATAATGTTTAATCAATGAGCATTTCTCGGTGAATGAACTACATTATACATGTGAATATGCGTTTAATACGTCAAAAACAACAGATTTGTATTAGAGACATTGAGGGTGGAGATGATTCATTTAAAAATTCATCACCACGACATAGTCTACTATTACCTGATACTATCAGAGCTCTGATTGTTGGATCATCGAGCTGTGGTAAAACCAATATTCTAATTAATCTTTTGGAAAGTCCAAATGGTCTAAAATTTGAGAATATATATATTTTCGCAAAAAGTTTGTATCAACCAAAGTATCAGTATTTAGAGAAATTAATTAAACCGATAAAGGGTATGGGGTACTACACATTCTCACAAAATGATGAAGTTTTACCACCTGAAAAGGCAAAAGAAAACTCCATCATGATCTTTGATGATGTCGCATGTGAGAAACAGACTAACATCCGTTCATATTTCTGTATGGGACGCCATAAAAAAATTGACTCATTTTATTTATCTCAAACATATACACATATCCCAAAGCACCTTGTACGCGATAATGCTAACGTGATTATAGTGTTTAAACAAGATGATCTTAATTTACGAAACATATTTCGCGATCATATACATGGTGATATGACTTATGATTTATTTATGAAAGTTTGTCGAAAATGTTGGGAAGATAAATATGGTTTCTTAATGATAAGTAAAGATAATGATATGGATAATGGGCGATATAGAAAAGGTTTTAATGAATACATAATTATTTGAGAATATAAGTTTACATGTGTAAGCTCTATTTTCACAGTTTATTATTAGATTTCAAAATGAGTAGATCATTCACCCTCACATTAAATGGTAATGAACCCATTACGAACATAACTTATTTCCCACCCATTGAATTAAATAATGGTGAATTTGAGTGCGCGCTAATTGATTTTCATATGTACAATTCTATACCCAATGTTGATAAAAGTAATAATCTATTCCATATCGGAAATAGGATAATTGAAATCCCCATCGGATCTTATGAACTCGATGATATTCATGATTTTCTGAAAAATAAGCTTAGAGATTATGGTCTCGAGAAAACATTTCAGTTGGAAAGTAATAATAATACACTTCAAGTTCATATTTCAACCACCCAGGAAGCTATATATTTTAATAGAGAAAACTCGATTGGAAAATTGTTTGGTTTTAATAAAAGGGTGCTCAATCCTGATCAGAAAAAAACGTATATATCCGATCAACCAGTGAACATTTTAAAAATAAACACAATACGCTTAGTGTGTAATATTGTTAGTGGATCATATATTGATGGCAGACAGGATCATGCATTGTATGAATTTGGGATTAATGTTCCACCGGGCTATAAAATGAATATCACACCTCACAATCTCATTTATTTACCAGTCAACACTAGAGAAATAAGTACTCTCTCTATACACATAACTGATCAGAACGGTGATTTGATAAATTTACGTGGCGAAAACTATACGATCCGTCTACATTTGAGATTGATACAATGATTATATATAATAAAAGAGCTGATACTTTTCACAACCAACGCACTTTCAATCGTAAAGTTATAGGAAGAGGTTCGAAGTCAAGTACGAATACGCTCACATTAAAAAATAAATTAATTTTAAAATCACTGGGTTTCAAATTACGAGTTTAAATAAAAGTTATGGGTTTGAACGAGGTATTAGCAGTACGAGAAAAGCCCCTTTCTGACGATAGTATATCGAAAAAGGAATACCACAGCTATTCACCATATCAACAATCATTTAAGTCAAATGATGAGATAAGAATAACCATTCAAAATCAAGATTTATATGTACTTCCTAGTGAGAGTTTTCTTAATTTTCAAGGAGTTATTAGCATCTTGGGGGAGGGTAATAGGTTGATAACCCGAGATGTAATTGGGAAATTGCGAAATAATTGTATGGCGTACTTCTTGGATGAAATACGATATGAAATAAATGGTGTTGAGATAGATAGAACAAGATTTGTTGGCGTTACTTCCACATTAAAAAACTTTGTCTCTTTAAGTCATCTTGAGAGCAAGAGACTTTACAATTCTGGATGGAGTGGAGGAGTCAACTTTAACATTTCCCATCACTTCAACTTTTCTGTACCCCTTAAAAATCTAATGGGATTTTGTGAAGATTTCAAAAAAGTCATATTAAATTGTAAACATGAGCTGGTGCTATTAATTACTAAAAACATGAATGATGTATTTGAAGATAATGTATCAAATCAAAAGTTTCAAGTTGATATAACTAATATTATATGGAAAATTCCTCATGTGACACCAAGTGATTCATCAAAAATCAAAATGTATGATATTATAAACAGTGGGGCAAATCTTCCAATTGCTTTCCGTAGTTGGGATACGTACATTAATCCGAAACTGAGTAATGGAACACATCATGTTTGGAATGTTAAACTAGCTGCTAACCGTGAACGTCCTCGATTTGCATTGATCGTATTTAAAGATAATCATCAATTTGTTACAAATAATTTGAGAAATTTGAAGATTTACCTAAACTCTGAAACATACCCGTACGACGATTTAAATATAGACTTTGATAAGGATCGATTCGCTCACCTATATGAAATGTATTCCAAATTTCAATCTAGCTACTATAATCGAAATGAAACCCCACTGTTAGCGCCTATGGAATACAAAACTAAAGCTCCTATTTTCGTGATAGATTTATCGTACCAAAATGAGACGGTAAAATCAGGACCGATTGATGTTAGGATTTCGACTGAACTTAGTCAACCGCCTAGTGAAACTGTTCAAGTATATTGCGTACTGATACATGATCGTTTAGTTAAATATAACCCGTTGAATGGTCTAGTTCAGCGAATTGTTTAATAATCAACCATGAGGGGGGATACTGCTGCAATTGATATTCAAGGATTTATTGGGAATAACAATAAATTTATTCTAAAAGAAATTGGAGTGGTGTTTAAAAAAGATTCAAAACTAAATTCACATTTTATAATACACTCTCCATATGATTTCACTGAATTGGATAAAAAAACGAGAAAAACAGTTGCTTGGTTAACAAAACAACATCATAAAATTTATTGGAACGATGGCATAAGCTTTTTCAAAGAAGCACAAACGTATCTAAGAGAAATAATAAGGAATAAGGAAATTATTTGTAAAGGTCATGAAAAAAGACTTTTCCTCAAAAAATTTCTAAAAACACGAGATTTAATGAATATTGAAGAAATCGGATGTCCTGCTTTAAAAACAATGGATGGAAACCAGTTTCCATTTTGCTCACTACATCTGCAGGAGGGTGTCTGTGCACTCAACAATGCTTACAAAATTTTAAATTTTTATGTACCCGAAAATTCTAGTAACTAGATTTCTTCATTCACAGTTTGAGAGTTGAGAGAAGAAGAAGTTTACGAAATGAATAAATCCAATAGCATTCGTAATATTAATTCTTCCTCTTTGATAAATAACATTAATTTATTTATCAATGATTTTCGAAATGTGATTACCAAAGAGGATTTACAATTACTGTTGGAGTCAAGGAACATGTTCATGAACGCTGGAGTAAAGGAGTTTAAAAAAACAACATATGGAGAACATATTAATTTATGTACATTTTCTTATGATAATATAGAAACCTGTGCATGCTTTCATTATGTAAATCAGCAACATAGAGTCAAACAACTAATTTCATCATATAACGAAATTAAAAAATAAAGAAAAAAGAAAACTGAACATCTCTCCCCCTTCTTTGAACACAATTTTATTTTTCAAGGGTGGGTATGGTATAGCAACAGGTTTCACATTTTTGTTTTCATAAAAGGTGTATAAATGTAATGTGGCATTTAGATGTACCTTCAGTTTAAAATAAACACTCAAACTATTTTCATCGGAGGAGAACACAAACTCAAAATGATCTCGGAGAAAATTGAAGAATTTTTAAAAGAGTATGGAAACGAAATCTTTAAGGAACACGTTACGAAATTGAAGACATTTCAAACATATTTCAAAGACGTGGAAGCCACTCCGGTAGTTCGTTCCAAGTATGGGGAACACCTATCATACTGCGCCTGGGCCTATGACGATTGCAAAGTTGGACCTGACACCTGTAGATGCATGCATGTTGAGAAGAGAGAACAAGATGCCTTAAAATTAATGGATCGATATATTAATTTATTTAAAAGACTTAATAAAAACTAAATTTTGATGAGAATAAACTCTGACTTTTATTTCACATGTATTTTTTTTTTTTTCTCTATTTAAAAGGGTAGGGTGGGTGACACCTTCAAATTATACAACAAAATATATCATTACATGTTTAGCCAAGTTAATTGAATCTACTTTCCACCAATTAAAACACACAAGCAGGCCTGGGTAGACACGAGCCACACACACGATCTCACAAATTCATAGATCAACAGGTAAGCAACAACCCTCGCTAGAAATTTCTTGGCACAAGCTACACACAAGCATAAGAACATTTCCCATCCACCACCACCACCACACGAGTCGGCCAGGTACAAACCGTTCAGGCACAAGCCACACGATCTCACAAATTCTCACGCATGACAACAGGTAAGCAAGTCTCACAACAACCCTCGCTAGAAATTTCTTGGCACAAGCATGAGAACTCACCCCATCTACCACCACACGATCTCACAAATTCTCACGCATGACAACAGAAACAAAACCGTTACAAGGTATTACACGTTTAGACAAGTTAAATAACCGGGGTGACTTACACACCTGTTATCCTAATTGAATTACATTAACACAAGCCGGATACGCACAATAACTAACCCTAATAAATTCTTATGCATTATGCCTCATCCCTCCCTCCTTCACAAATTCTCACAAATTCCTTATGTCTCATCCCTCCCTCCTTCACAAAATCCCACAAATTCCCATGCTTGAACACACACACCTTATCCCTTTAACCCCTCCCAATCAGTTTCTCACGCTTAACAACACACAAAACTGCATATGATCATGCATGCGTAAAATAATGAGGGGGAGGATCTTACCCTAAACCCCTTCCCCCTAATAATTAATTGATTTTTTATGCTAATTAGGACACCTGCGCCCCCCTCGCGCGCAGTCATGCGTGACTAATGACCCTCCGCACCCCTCGTGCGCAGTCATGCGTGACTAATGACCCCCCCACCCCCTACCAAACTGGCCAAGGACCCGCAATACTCTTCTACTTTCGTTCCAATTTCTGAATATCGTCATTTCACTTAAAGATACTTGAAGCCGAAGAATATGTCTCATGATCTGAGAAAATCGAGGCACACGTTTTTGAAAATAAGGCACCAATTCAATAAATGGTCTTACGACGGTCTCTTAATTGCACCGATTAAAAGGACGGACCTTTAACGTAAGGATTTTCTAGGAATTGGGTCTGATTTCTCCACCGCACACCTCATAGCTCAGATACTGCGTAGTAGGTTCAAGAAACCCACATTTGGTAACGTTAAATGGCAACCCTGGTACAGTCAACACATTTAATACAACCTTCAGCCTTCGGAAAGCCTTTTCTTCCGAGTTTGCCATGATTAACACGTCATCTATGTAAACTATCGCAAATAATCATGATAATGAAGGTAGAAGATGCACTCTACAAACCAAACGGCACGGCAGATCAGACAGACGGCAACTCGTAATGGTATATATGATAGCACAAATTATTATTTTTCAACAGAAACATTTTCCCTCACAGGGTCTGACATAAGCGGCAAAGGCCACTGTCCGAAACCATTTTCGAATATTGCTTCCGATAGTCTAAGCACAACCTATCGTAGCACAGGGCTCGCCAATGGGAAGGCAGATGGGCAAACAACACTGCAATCAAACACATCTCTATTCCCATCTTTTAGCCAATTCAGCTCCCAAATCAAAGAATAATTGGAAAGGGCTCACCCGATACTGTCACTGTTGAATCACACAAATCAACTCGCTTCTACATGCAGCTGCCGCTGCCGCTCGCAGCCGCTGATACCCATCTCGTGCACACAGATGCAATGTGACCACCGTTATCACGCCTGAAGTGCGTCACTCCAGTTCTCCGCACTTCAGCCGCAGTTCCGCCAGTGTGCTGTTGTTGTTGTCTTCCATTCTTCCCCAAATTTTCTGGCCGACAATGATGACACTTGCAACCGTCCGGCTCAACACGCGACCAGTGCATTTGACTGTCTCGCACCACGCGGCTGCGCAAGCTTTCGATGCGCTACTGAATTTAATATCGACCGAAAATCACTTTATCAGAATGCCCGCGAGGCTATGGTGAATCCCACTTCTGATGTCGGAGATAACCGTTATTTAATTTAACCGTAGTCGAGCCAGCGAGTTCTGTCCGCCTGCGCACTCAAAACGTATCTGTCATCACGTCACTTTTCCTTTAGCCTTTCCACATTTTCTTAATTTTCACTCAAACGTCAATCCTAGACAATCTCTAGCTGTCTCTCTCACTCTTTCCTATTGTTGCGACAGACGAACAGACCTCACTCAGTAACAGACAGTCTACTGTCCTTTTCCTGTTACCGACTCAACTGTCATTGCGCCTGCGCGCCAGCGACACCTACAGGCTACCAATACCTGAACATGCCGAATAATTCTGTTGCCATAGCAACAAGCTTTCCAAATTTGCACTTAGCAATCAACTCGCCGACATATGTATATGCTTGTTGCCAAGGCAACAGAATTATTCGGCATGCCCAGGTATCTGTAGCCTTGAGGTGTCGCTTTGAACGGGTTGAACGGGTATCAGGACATGGACAGAAGACAGTCTGTTACCGAGTGAGGACTGTTCGTCTGTCGCAACAATAGGAAACAGCAACAGAGACAGCTTGATATTGTCTAGGATTGTCGTTTGAGTGAAAGTGAAAAAGGGGTGAAAGGAAAAGTGGCGAGATGCTGCATTCAATTTAAGACTGCGCAGGCGAACAGAACTTGCTAGCTTGACCACGGCTGAATGAAATGACGGTTTCTCCGACATATATCTAGCGACCCCAGCGATCTCCGTTTTGCCACCTTCGGCAAATTATCCGTTTCATTGAAGTTCTTATAGGTAAGCCACATTTTTTGTTTTTTTGGTCTGTGTTTTCAGAGTGTTTTCAGCATTTAAATCTATAATATAAACATCGAAACCAATCTGCAAGGGTATACAAACTTCGGCGTGCCGAAGTTAGCTTCCTTTCTTGTTAATAATTTGTTTTCCTTGAAAAACAAATTTTTTTTTCAATTTGATACCCTGTAAATTTTTAGCCGTGGTACATTATGTAGTTTTATAACAATTACCTGTCGTTAAATGCTGTTAAAATATTCTTTTATCTTATTTGGTTCAAAAGATATGATTTTTGCAACGCTAAATGAGAAAAGGAGCTACTGTGCGTCGCTAGGAGTACGTGACCGGGGCTGTTCCTTTCCCGGGCATCCGCAACACGCAGCCGGTCCCGCATAGTCGTCTGCCATACTTATAACCTGGGCTGCCCCGGCCGCTCCATCCCGGTAAGGCAGTTCGCCGATTTCAGCAGTCCGCGTGTCTGAGCCGCTAGCTTTCAACAGGCTGGTCGATAAGGCAGAAACGCCCTCTGCATGACGTTAAGCAATATCGCGGGATAGTGCCAGGGGTGTCGTCGTCAATGACTAAGTCGTCTAACAGCTTATTGGTGTCGTCGACTTCGTCATCGACATCGTCCGACTCGGCTAGAAAGACCTTAATCTTGGCCTTCCTGTTGCCCTTCCGGACCTTTTGGTCGGATTTTTTTATTTGTCCTAGGCATCGCTGGTTGATGACGCGCAAAAATGGTTCTTTTGTTCTTATCTCCTGTTCTGTCTTTAGAATGGCCCTGTCCATATTAACACATTGGTTCTGAACTCGCAGAGCCTTCAGCACCCTGACATGCCTCTTGGGTAACCAAATGCGAGATCTGGACCTTCCCGACATTTCCTTAGCGAAGACGAGCTTACTGCTTATCCTTTCATATGCGTCGCTTGACGAGGCGAGCGCGGTGGGGTCGAGGGGTTTGGGGCATTGAAGAAGGTTGACCATGACTTCGCCCCAAAGACACGGCAAGGCAACGTCCGACCCATGGTTGCCCAGCCCTGGGAGAGCTCAGTAAGAACGAAGCTGGGTTAACCCCTCAGTTGCGAGCCGTATAATCAGAGGGCACTGGTCGCTTAATGGACCTGCCAAGTCTCGTGAAACTGTCGCTCGCTGTACAGGGGGTACGGGGGTACAAGGGGTACCACGCGGAGGTTTCACTTTGAAGAGATAGTGGTGTATCAAATTGATGATTTTCCTAAGAGTCGACTTGCTGCACTAGTAAAGTCAGGGAATAGAAAAACTATACTAATCTTGCCTTGGTCTGAAACAACAACACTCGTAACTGTACAGTTTTATATATATATATTATTATATATATGTCGGAGATAACCGTTATTTAATTTAACCGTAGTCGAGCCAGCGAGTTCTGTCCGCCTGCGCACTCAAAACGTATCTGTCATCACGTCACTTTTCTTTTAGCCTTTCCACATTTTCTTACTTTTCGCTCAAACGTCAATCCTAGACAATCTCTAGCTGTCTCTCTCACTCTTTCCTATTGTTGCGGCAGACGAACAGACCTCACTCAGTAACAGACAGTCTACTGTCCTTTTCCTGTTACCGACTCAACTGTCATTGCGCCTGCGCGCCAGCGACACCTCAAGGCTACAGATACCTGGGCATGCCGAATAATTCTGTTGCCTTGGCAACAAGCATATACATATGTCGGCGAGTTGATTGCTAAGTGCAAATTTGGAAAGCTTGTTGCTATGGCAACATAATTATTCGGCATGTTCAGGTATTGGTAGCCTGTAGGTGTCGCTGGCGCGCAGGCGCAATGACAGTTGAGTCGGTAACAGGAAAAGGACAGTAGACTGTCTGTTACTGAGTGAGGTCTGTTCGTCTGTCGCAACAATAGGAAAGAGTGAGAGAGACAGCTAGAGATTGTCTAGGATTGACGTTTGAGTGAAAAGTAAGAAAATGTGGAAAGGCTAAAGGAAAAGTGACGTGATGACAGATACGTTTTGAGTGCGCAGGCGGACAGAACTCGCTGGCTCGACTACGGTTAAATTAAATAACGGTTATCTCCGACATCAGAAGTGGGATTCACCATAGCCTCGCGGGCATTCTGATAAAGTGATTTTCGGTCGATATTAAATTCAGTAGCGCATCGAAAGCTTGCGCAGCCGCGTGGTGCGAGACACCGGAGTCGTGATAGGCAGTCAAATGCACTGGTCGCGTGTTGAGCCGGACGGTTGCAAGTGTCATCATTGTCGGCCAGAAAATTTGGGGAAGAATGGAAGACAACAACAACAGCACACTGGCGGAACTGCGGCTGAAGTGCGGAGAGCTGGAGTGACGCACTTCAGGCGTATTAACGGTGGTCACATTGCATCTGTGTGCACGAGATGGGTATCAGCGGCTGCGAGCGGCAGCGGCAGCTGCATGTAGAAGCGAGTTGATTTGTGTGATTCAACAGTGACAGTATCGGGTGAGCCCTTTCCAATTATTCTTTGATTTGGGAGCTGAATTGGCTAAAAGATGGGAATAGAGATGTGTTTGATTGCAGTGTTGTTTGCCCATCTGCCTTCCCATTGGCGAGCCCTGTGCTACGATAGGTTGTGCTTAGACTATCGGAAGCAATATACGAAAATGGTTTCGGACAGTGGCCTTTGCCGCTTATGTCAGACCCTGTGAGGGAAAATGTTTCTGTTGAAAAATAATAATTTGTGCTATCCTGGAGTACCATTACGAGTTGCCGTCTGTCTGATCTGCCGTGCCGTTTGGTTTGTAGAGTGCATCTTCTACCTTCATTATCATGATTATTTGCGATAGTTTACATAGATGACGTGTTAATCATGGCAAACTCGGAAGAAAAGGCTTTCCGAAGGCTGAAGGTTGTATTAAATGTGTTGACTGTACCAGGGTTGCCATTTAACGTTACCAAATGTGGGTTTCTTGAACCTACTACGCAATATCTGAGCTATGAGGTGTGCGGTGGAGAAATCAGACCCAATTCCTAGAAAATCCTTACGTTAAAGGTCCGTCCTTTTAATCGGTGCAATTAAGAGACCGTCGTAAGACCATTTATTGAATTGGTGCCTTATTTTCAAAAACGTGTGCCTCGATTTTCTCAGATCATGAGACATATTCTTCGGCTTCAAGTATCTTTAAGTGAAATGACGATATTCAGAAATTGGAACGAACGCTTTTAATATTATTACAAGTGAGCCTGTAATCGTTATTTGTTGGTTCGCAACATCCGATAAAATTTGAAACAGATATAAGCTCTTGTGGATATATTGGTAGAATTATGTGTCTTGATATCTATCTCTATATGAATTGGAAATATTGGTTAGCGTGCAATTATTCTGATATTTTTGGCATTATTTGCTCAGATGAGAGTTTTTAGTCTCTACTTATTGCAAATGTAATCATTTCAAAAAAAAAAAAATTAACTGAAGTGCATCATAGAGTAGAGGAAGAGAAAGCGCAAGACAAATGTGGAATTCTTTTTGTGTCCAGAATTCACATGACTGATTTCAACTCCGATAAATAAAAATAAATTGACAGAAAAACGTCTGAACTTAGAATGGAAATCTAATAACTGAATGATCAGAGTCAGGATTCAGGATTGATTGATATAGTTAATAAACAACTCAAAATAATTTAAATTAAATTGAGCTATGAAGGGGGGTTCTTAAAAATACACAGAGGGGTGAGGTAATGTTGTCTGCCAGTAGTGTCCCTTAAATTTTGTTGGATAGTTATTAATCAAGGTTATAAATCCGTTATGTATTTGGGTTGGAAAAAATAGACTCAGCAATATTTATCAGAATTGTTGGAAATGACTAAGTTTAAAGATTGTTGAAAATTGTATTATGTGTAAAGCTGTAAAGTAGTCATCTGGCTGGATACCAGGACCGCAGAGGTGATGGCAAGATGCTCTTGGCGGGGTGCAACTTGCGGCGAACTGCACAGTTAGTAGTGCAACCAATGCGAGCCCTTAAGAGATGCCAATCGGACCCACCCTTTGGGCTTGATACCACCACATGACACAGAGAAAAGTATAAAGAAAGAGAAATTTAAACTTACGTTCGGAAGAGCACTAATTTTGATAAGGCAAGATTAATTTAAAATGAAAATGGAAAAATGAGAAGAAGAAGAGAATGAGAGAGAAAAGAGAAAGAAATGAAGATGGAAAATGAATATGAAGAACGGCACCAAACAGAGTTTATAGAAAAGCTTGATGGTGGCCGATATGTTTTGAGATATCTGTCAAGTAAGCGAACTTTTATAAGTATGCGCATGAGTTTTTGAGGGCATAGCCAAATAGACAAAATAAGCAATGACGTTGATTGATTAAAGATTAAAGTTGATTAAAGATTTAGACGACTCAAGTGGAGATGCGTCTGATTCCCATGTGGGGAATGATGATATGGATGGCACGGTTGATGCCTTGGAATCCCAAGAGGGGATATAATGACCGCACCATAACAGAAGAAATTGTTATGGCGGGGGTCAGTGGAGACCGCACCATAACAGAAGGAATTGTTATGGCGGGGGTCAGTGGAGACCGCACCATAACAGAAGGAATTGTTATGGCGGGGGTCAGTATGTGGGTGTAAAAGGAAATACACCAGTTGATAAAGCTATGTAATTAGAGAAGTCTGAATTGTAAATTATGATTAAAATGAAGATGTAATTTGTTATGTTATCATGTTATCATGAAACCAAGATGCTTATTTTGTCTAAATGCCTCAATACTTAGGGTAAGGTGGGGTAAAGCCGACCTAGTAAATGGTTTTGGCTATAAAATGCTTATTTTACATCGGATCAAGTCTTTATATATACCAAATTAAAGGTTAGACCTTTGCGCAACTTTCTATGCATAGCATTTTATTCATACCTTTGAAAAGTTTTGAGATACAAGCGTTTTACGAAAAAGTTCATTTTTGCTATGTTCAAAAATGATGGGGTAAAGCCGACCGCCTATGTTTTTGGTTGATTTAGTACAGATATAACCTAAATATAGGTTTTGCAATGATATATCAATCAAAGTTATGTTATATAATGGTAATAAAAGATAATAGAATTAAAAAAATGAATATAGCAAAATAATTAATCAGTATCATCTGATTCGCTGCTCAAATAGCTTGCTGGCGTTTTTTGGTTCGAGTTGAACGTCTGGTTGGCTGCGATGTTGATGGTTTTTGTGTGATTGTTGTTTTTTTGGCTTTTTTTGCGGCAGGATTTACCCCACTATTTAGAGGTCGGATTTGCCCCACGACGTAATTTTTCATAAAAACGCAATTAAAAAAGAAATTATGAAAAAAAATGAACCAAACTTATATGCACTTTGTAGGACTTTATTCAAAGAATCTAAATCCACTTACCTTTTCATGCGATAACTTTGACAAAAAGAAATATCCTGCAGTTAATTATGCACAAAAATGAAAGTCAAAATTGTGAAAACAAACTTGTTGTCGTTTGACCATCTCAATGTTGACTAATAAAATGGTGTCATACCACCATTTTCATTGCTTTCGATGCTCTACACGACAACACTAATATTAGTTTGCGTAGTGCTTCCGATTTTCGAAAACAGAGGGAGGTCGGGTTTACCCACACTGTCGGCTTTACCCCACCTTACCCTATGTTTAGAAAATTAATGAAATGTTTGTTAACAATAAAATGTAACGAGTACTGAAATTTGAGAATACTGTGATTTAAAGTTAACACACGAGGACGTGTTATTTGTCAGGAAGGTTTTTTTATCGATCTCCGTTGGCGGGCAATTAAAATGTTCGCTTCAGGCCGTTACAATACACTTGTTGCTGGCTTGCATGCCTTGTGCGGCGGCCGATGTTCGAAGATCATTGGCTTTCCAATATGATCCCACTGCAAACTACATTGATTATGAAAATTTAGATATTAGACATATGACGACTATATGCCGATATTGGAATGCGTTAAAGTTCAAAAGATTGATCAACACCCGAAGCGTTGATGATTCATCGATGAATCGCCATACAAATTATTGATGAATTTAACATGGGCATGTCATAGGCTGTCAACAGCAATTCATCAACATTTCATCATCATTTCATTGATGAACTGTTGATGAAAGGCTGATGAAATGTTGATGAATTGTTGATGAAATGTTGATAATTCATCGATGAACATTTCATCAGCCTTTCATCAACAATTCATCATCATTTCATCAACATTTCATCCACATTTCATCAACAATTCATCAACATTTCATAAACATTTGATCGATGAAATGATGATGATTCATCGATGAATTGTAGATGATTTTTTTTTTTCATATATAAAATTAAATTCTTGAAATTTTATTAATATTATTTATTCTTACTAATTCTATACCAACACAATAACACATAAATATAAACAATTAACATTAAAATTATATATTGAAAGGCCTCAAAGTCTGTTTGCTCCTCGGTTTTCCGCTTTTTATTGACGTAGGCCAAGCGTCATAAGATCGCGCGAAATTATGTCGTTTTAAAACGCCGAAATTATGGCGGCGGACTTATGTCGTTACCCCTTCACCTGCTGGGGTACAATCCGCTCTTATGACAAATTTGTAGGTATCCGATGGCATTCGTTTGCTGTTTTGAACATATTAACCACAGCATTATTAGCGTGAAAAAATGCTTGAACTTTTCAGTAATTTGTCTCTTTAACTGTTGTGCACCGCACATTCAGTTGATCCACCATCGACGAAATGAAATATATTTGCAGAAATAGATGCGGGTTATCTGGTGTTGGCACCATTGAACCATGCAAATTATATATTTGTCCTTGTATCTGTAATTGCAAACAATCATTTGTTGAAGAATCGTGTGATGGTGTAGTCCGCGGTGTATATGTTGTTATTATGTGTTGCAATTCTTTGTATTTGTGTAAGTGATTGTAACTTTAACCTTGCAAGTCGGCATGAGGCCTTCTCGAATGATATTAGCACCAAAGGAAGTCATGCGAAAGCAGTTATTATATTCAAGGATGTGTTGAACAAAATGGCTGGAATCTGGATCACTTCCATCGAACAATGCTTTCAGTGGCTGTGTGACTTGCGCAGCACAATCCAGCTGTTTCTCTTTTAAACTTTAACGCATTGGAATATCGGCATATAGTCGTCATAGGTCCATTATCTAAATTTCCATCATCCGAAATGGGATCATATTGGAATGCCAAGCGATTGTATGTTGCCGATGATCTTCGTGTGCTCATGCGTTGTCTCAATCGGTCATATTCTCTTACTACATTTCGTCTCTCCTCGCTTAAATTCTGTGAATACACTTGTTGCTGGCTTCCATATCTTGTGCGGCGGCCGATGTTCGCACGTCGTGCTATAGGCGTTGTTGAATATTCACAGAGTTTTGAATTTAACCTCAAATTCACACAATTTACACAGTTCAACTTACCACCTTAAAGACAAATGTCTGCTGTTTGAATAAAAAGTTCACAATACAAATGAAGTGTTAGGAAACGAAAAACTTATTTCTTTGACATTTTTTTTTCACAATGTTGCATTTCAAGTCGGAATGGGCTGGAGGGCTATCGATATATCGATAGAGATAGGGTCGGTAGGAACAGGGGGAGGCAGGGACTGGTGAGCGAACCGGGAAAAACCGAACTTAAGAGAAAGGGTTTTTACCCTTTTCACTAGGCCGTTGCACTGAGCGCCCCAAGATTACGGTAAGCCGAAAATGGGGACTCGGACAACGGAGCCTATATAGGGAGGCAGGAGACTGGAAGAGAAAAAGATTAGCGGGACGTCAGCCGGCGCGTTAGCATCTTAGAGATAAAGTGAAATCTAAGATTTAAAAAAAGAAAAAACGTGAGTGAAGTGGCGCGAAGGGAAATAGCCAGTGATCGTTAAAAGAAATATATGGTTTTTTTTCTTACAGCGTGGCCGTGACGAATAACACGGGCCACGGGGTTTTTTTTTGTTGTTCTCTTGATGGTGCATTCGCCGTCGCCGAGCGTTCGGTGGATTTTGGTCTGGGCGAGCCCCTCATTGCCAGGAACACCTGCACGAGCATCCGGTCCCAGCACTCTTGGCCGCCAGCACAAGCCGCCATCAGGCGAAATCGGGAGCAACCGACGGAAACTGGAGGACAGCGGTGAGTCCGTTCCAATCCAAAATCGGCCGGCCCTAACCTAAGTGGTCGGAGGATTCTTTGCCGCATACCGGGCTCATATGTTCGCCGCCGATCCTGGCCATAGTCTTTCCGCCGCCAAGTCCTGGGCGGTATATGTCCCCATTCTGGCTGGTATTCTCAGCCGCCGGAAATATATGAAAAATAAAATAATAATATTTAAGTTATCTGTTCTAAGTTAATAATTTTTGTTGTATTCTGTGTCACTTGTCGCCGTACCTTTTTCTCCGCGTATTCGTGCCTTGTGTCCGGGATTTGTGCAACACAAGTGCTGCGGATTGAAAATTCTTAGGGTGAAAAGAAGGAGGAATTTTAGAGTGACCCACCCTTGTGGTTTCTTTTGGAGCTCCAGTAGGGACCCGAGGTAGGAAAGGGGTACGTAGAGTAATTTGTTGGCCGGTGTGTCGTTGGCCATTTCTCCTTGGCCACTTCTTTTGATCCTTTGGCGGCAGCCTTGGCGCGAGCGCATCTCTGGCTAGGGTCGCGACCACGGTGAGGGATTGGGAGGCACGTACTCTGCCATGTATAAGTTAACCTGAAACGACATAACATATTAAAAAAAGCGCAATGAACACCGAGTAAGCGTTATTACCTGGGGGAGATGAGTCGGTCGCCAGACCGCCTGGAATAGACTCCGGTCCGCCGGAGAATGGGTGATGCCCCGAGATGACCAGGAGGCATCACTGGATGGGAGGGTGCGTCGTGGCGTTCACATCCAAGCCACCAATTCGTCCAAATTGTCGTCCAAGTCTTTGTTTACATTTTTAACGTAGTGATGTGAGTTTTGTTAGTGAGGAGTTTTGTTGAGACGTCCGATTAATCGGTATTTTGTTGTGCGGACTGCGGGCATAGGTTCCTACCCCCCCTGGGCATCCACTGAGCTAGTCCGGCATTGCCCAGGGAATATGCAGTTCCGTAACAATATGGCGCCCAATATAAAAACAAATATGGATAGCGAGAAGACGACGTCTCGTCAGGCCACGTCCTGGACCATCCAGCCCCCACGTACGGTGGCTTGCGAGGCCTATCTTACGGTCTGCAAATGCACCGAGGACCTGGGGACTGGTGGTCAAGGCGTAGGGCCGGGTTTAGGAAATTTCTTTGTTGTTTTTCTTGGTCAGGACGGGAGGCTTGTGCCGCAGAAAAGCGGACAATTGCTCCCAGTCACAGCTCGCAGCTGTTTTGCTGTGCAGAGGTGGTGGCATCCGGGCGTAAGACGCCGGATTTGCATCCCTTGGGCACAGACCCGTGCAAGAAGCACGCGATACGCTGTGATACAATAAAAGCTGTGATATAGTAGATAGGGTTCATGTTATTTATTTATAAATGTATTGATGTATTAACGTAGAGTCCTTTGTTTTCATGTTAACGTAATTTTTTGTGCAGATCCTTGGGTTTTCCTGGTGAGGGCGGCTTGTGGGATTGCCTTGGAGGTGGTATCGTGACCCGTAGTATTTACTGCGCGCTGCACGACCACCACAAGGTGAACCGCAAGTCGCGTTCGCTAAGAAAAATCCTACGGGATGCTGCGAAGGCCGATGTCCTTAACTGGCGACTTTCAGCTCAGCTGAAAGTTAGTCCAGTTGACGAGCGGCCGGAGTAGGGACGACTTGGGCAGTTGTAAGACGCAGGAAATCTGGCACGGAGTCCACCGGCGGTTGATCGGCTCCATCTCCCCCTGAAATTTAGAAAGAAAGGAAACATCAGTGAACTGAGTACATATTATATATGGAAATTTAAATATTAATTGTGGTAGTTGATTATTTATTGAATTATTTATTTATTTTCTGTTATTTATTTATTTATTTATTTTTTGGTTATTTATTTAATTATTTTTTTTTTTTGTTATTTATTTATCTTGCTTTATTTATTTATTTTTATCATTATTATCGTTATTAATTATTTATTTATTTATTGCACAATTATTTATTGAGTTTTACCATATATATTTATTTATTATTGTTTAGATTTGTGTAAGTATCGTTATAAATTTGTTAGGTGTTTAGGAATACTAAATGGCTGAGGAAACCGTAAACACGTATCAGCTTAGGTCGAAGGGTCCTTCAGCCCAGGAAGACGAAGTGTGGTCCACGGATGCGGAGGGTGCTGTGGGGTACGGGCCGCCGCGGATGAAGGTGATGAAGAAGGGGCTGCGAGAAGGAATAGCGCGGTTCGTTTACGCAATGGAGCTGCTCACCGTGGATGAGTTGCGGCAGGAGAGCATCGAGGTCGAGCGCAGCTGTGGACGCCGTACACCGTTCCCTCCTCCAGCGACGCGCTATCCGGCAGGAGAGCGGAACAGGGTCAGCGAGGTGGCTGGACCGGAGCCAGACGAGGAGGAGCACCCGCCTGAAGTCGAGGAGGTCCGGGAGAGGCCACGGAATCCGTTCCGAGCTGGATGCTGGAACTGCGGAGCAATGGATCACGGCTTCCGCGATTGCGAGCAGGAGCTGCGGAAAGTGTTCTGCTTCCGCTGTGGAAAGGCCGACACGGTTGCCCCAAAGTGTCCAAATTGCGCGGGAAACGGTCGGCTGGGCGATGCGAGAGCGGGAGGAACTCGCCCAGGACGGAAACCCGCGATGTAGGAGAGCCTGGAGAAGGACAAATAAGTAGTAATCATAATAATAAAAATATATTAAGGTACTTTCCCTATGAGGAGCGCATGCGAAGGTATTTGGAAACTAGGAGTAGGATTTTTAAACAGCACCAGCTGTGCGGAATGCGCCAGGTATCCCGAACGGTTCGGAAGGCCAGAGAGCGATTTCGACAGCGTCGGGAAAAGCGAAGAGAAGTCGTCGCAGCAGTGCAGCGGGGCGGCATCTCCGATCCCAGGCCCTTCGCCGGGATAACCATTTTAGGCCAGCAGCTGACGGGTCTATTGGACACCGGTGCAAGTGTCAGTCTGCTCGGCAAAGGCGGCAGGGAACTGGTGGAGGCGTTGGGGGTGCCGGTCCAGAGATACTTCTCGGTGGTGCGTACGGCCGCAGGTGAGGATCGTTCGATCATCGGGCGATTGAAGCTACCTGTGGAGTACAAAGGGAGGGTAGAGAATATTCTCTTCTATCTTTGCCCGTACCTGGAGCAGCCGGCGTATCTCGGAGTCGATTTCTGGCGAGCGTTTGGCTTGGCCCCGGCCGTAGTGGGAGAAGTACCGACAAGCAGCGTGATGAAGGCCGAAGAAATCCACGCCAGGGAAATGGAGCACTACGCCGACCAAGAAGACGACGACGAAGAGAAGGTGGATCCCGAATCCTGGTCCATATCCGAGGCGGAGTCCCGGAAGCTGGGGGAGATTAAGCGGATGTTCCTCACCTTTGAAGAGGATGGCTAAGGAACCACGAGCCTGGAGAAGCATTCCATAGAGCTGGTGGAAGGCGCGAAGGTTTTTAAGGATCGGCCCTATCCGATGTCTCCGGCGAAGCAGTAGGTGGTCGAGGACGAGGTCGACAAGATGCTGGCGCTGGAGTCATCGAGGAGAGCAAGAGCCCGTGGAGTAACCGGACGACGGTGGTGTCGAAGCCTGGAAAGGACAGGTTCTGTTTGGATGCCAGGAAGCTGAACGATGTGACCGTCAAGGATGCTTACCCCTTGCCTAGTATCGATGGAATCCTGTCCAGAATCGATCAGACGCACTACATCTTCAGCGTGGATTTAAAATTCACGTTTTGGCAGATCGAACTGGACGAGAAGAGCAAGGAGTTGACAGCGTTCACGGTTCCTGGTCGGCCCCTGTACCAGTTCCGAGTGATGCCGTTCGGACTCTGCAATGCGGCGCAGCGGCTGGTGAGACTCATGGACAGAGTAATCCCAGCAGAAATCCGGTCCAACGTCTTCGTCTACTTGGACGACCTGCTCATCCTGGCACCGGACATCGAGACGCACTTCCGCTACCTACGACGAGTCGCCGAATGCCTAAGGGAAGCAGGATTGACGATTGGGCTTAGCAAATCCAAATTCTGTTTTAAGTCGTTGACTTACCTAGGCTTCATCGTAGGTGGAGGTCGTCTGCGAATGGATCCGGGAAGGGTGGCTGCGATCCGTAGGATGCCAGAGCCGAGGACTATGAAGGAGGTACGAGCCTTTTTGGGCACGGCTGGATGGTATCGGCGCTTCGTCAGGAACTTCGCAACGCTGGCAGCACCGCTCACCGAGGCGCTCAAGAAGACCGGGAACACGAAGTTTTCTCTGAGTCCGGAGGCGCAGCTGGCGGTCGAAGCCCTGAAGATGGCTCTAACGACAGCGCCGGTATTAGTCCACGCCGACTTCAAGCGGCACTTTTTCATCCAGTGCGACGCTTCCCACATCGGGGTTGGAGCGGTTTTGTTCCAAAAGGATGTGGACAACCAGGAGCAGCCGATAGCATTCTTCTCGGCGAAGATGAATAGGCACCAGGTGAATTACACCGTCACCGAGAAAGAGTGCCTGACAGCGCTCCTGGCGATCCGGAAGTTTCGTCCTTATGTGGAAGGGATGCCGTTCACCTGCATCACTGATCACGCCAGCCTGAAGTGGTTGATGTCCATGAAGGACCTATCGGGACGCCTGGCTAGGTGGTCTCTGCAGCTCCAGGGATTCAATTTGAAACATTGAGCACCGGAAAGGCAGCGAGAACGTGGTGGCAGACACGCTTTCGCGCTGCGTGGAGGAGATCTCCGTCGATCCGACAGAGTTGCTGGGTTTCGAGACCACCGAGTTTGCTGGGGATGAGTACCAGGAGTTAGTCCGTGAAGTGGAGGAGAATGCGGATAACTTACCGGATCTTGGGATCGAGGACGGGCTCATCTTCAAGCGAGTCTCCCCGGCAACGCTGGATGACGAAGTGGAAGGATCCGCATGGAAACTCTGGATACCGCAGAGTCTGGCCCACAGCCTAGTTGAGAGAGCCCATACGGACCCCAAGGCAGCTCACGGCGGAATGGGGAAGACTCTGGAGATCCTGCGGAGGCAGTTCTACTGGCCTGGGATGGTGATGCAGATCCGCGAGTTCGTCCGAAGATGTCAGATTTGCAAGGAGTCGAAGGCCCCGAACCACCGGATGATGGTGGGGATCGGAGAGCGGGTACAGACGGAGCGGCCTTTCCAGAAGCTGTACGTCGACTTCCTTGGCAAATATCCGAGGTCGAAGAAGGGACACGCCTGGATCTTCATCGTAGTGGACCACTTCTCCAAATACACATTCCTCAAGGCGATGAGAGACGCAACCGCTTCAAACGTGGTAGATTTTCTCATTACGGAGGTATTCTATAAGTTTGGAGTGCCGGAGGTGGTGCACTCGGACAACGGGCGGCAGTTCACCTCGAAGATCTTCGAGGAGGCGATGGAGAGCTTCGGGATCCGGCATCTGAAGACCCCGATTTATTCCAAAAAACAAACTCCGGGTGGTACAGGAGAAGGTGCGCAAGAGTCTGGAGACCGCATATGACCACAGTCGCCAGCGATACGACCAGAGGGCCAGAGTCTTCACCGCAAAGCCGGGGCAAGAAGTCTATCGCCGGAACTTTGTCCTCAGCGACTTTGGGAAGCAATTTAATGCAAAGTTCGCCAAAAAGTTCCTGAAGGCCAGAGTGGTGAAGGCCGTAGGCAACAATGCGTACGAGCTGGAGGATCTGCAGGGCCGAAGTTTGGGCATCTATCACGCCAAGGACATCCGCATCTGACCTGGAAGGGAACAAAGAAGAACACAAAGTATGCCAGGACGAAAAGGAACCAAAAGATGTCTAATACTTCCCGTAAAGCGTGGGCCCCGCGTTGGGCACCGTACGGAACTGCGATCAAGATCCTGATCCAAATGCTCCCAATGATCTTGTCGAGCCGCCGGAATCCAGTAGCATCTCTCCAAATCCTTGGGTGGTGTTGCATTTCAAGTCGGAATGGGCTGGAGGGCTATCGATATATCGATAGAGGTAGGGTCGGTAGGAACAGGGGGAGGCAGGGACTGGTGAGCGAACCGGGAAAAACCAAACTTAAGAGAAAGGGTTTTTACCCTTTTCACTAGGCCGTTGCACTGAGCGCCCCAAGATTACGGTAAGCCGAAAATGGGGACTCGGACAACGGAGCCTATATAGGGAGGCAGGAGACTGGAAGAGAAAAAGATTAGCGGGACGTCAGCCGGCGCGTTAGCATCTTAGAGAAAAAGTGAAATCTAAGATTTAAAAAAAGAAAAAACGTGAGTGAAGTGGCGCGAAGGGAAATAGCCAGTGATCGTTAAAAGAAATATATGGTTTTTTTTTCTTACAGCGTGGCCGTGACGAATAACACGGGCCACGGGGTTTTTTTTTGTTGTTCTCTTGATGGTGCATTCGCCGTCGCCGAGCGTTCGGTGGATTTTGGTCTGGGCGAGCCCCTCATTGCCAGGAACACCTGCACGAGCATCCGGTCCCAGCACTCTTGGCCGCCAGCACAAGCCGCCATCAGGCGAAATCGGGAGCAACCGACGGAAACTAGAGGACAGCGGTGAGTCCGTTCCAATCCAAAATCGGCCGGCCCTAACCTAAGTGGTCGGAGGATTCTTTGCCGCATACCGGGCTCATATGTTCGCCGCCGATCCTGGCCATAGTCTTTCCGCCGCCAAGTCCGGGGCGGTATATGTCCCCATTCTGGCTGGTATTCTCAGCCGCCGGAAATATATGAAAAATAAAATAATAATATTTAAGTTATCTGTTCTAAGTTAATAATTTTTGTTGTATTCTGTGTCACTTGTCGCCGTACCTTTTTCTCCGCGTATTCGTGCCTTGTGTCCGGGATTTGTGCAACACAAGTGCTGCGGATTGAAAATTCTTAGGGTGAAAAGAAGGAGGAATTTTAGAGTGACCCACCCTTGTGGTTTCTTTTGGAGCTCCAGTAGGGACCCGAGGTAGGAAAGGGGTACGTAGAGTAATTTGTTGGCCGGTGTGTCGTTGGCCATTTCTCCTTGGCCACTTCTTTTGATCCTTTGGCGGCAGCCTTGGCGCGAGCGCATCTCTGGCTAGGGTCGCGACCACGGTGAGGGATTGGGAGGCACGTACTCTGCCATGTATAAGTTAACCTGAAACGACATAACATATTAAAAAAAGCGCAATGAACACCGAGTAAGCGTTATTACCTGGGGGAGATGAGTCGGTCGCCAGACCGCCTGGAATAGACTCCGGTCCGCCGGAGAATGGGTGATGCCCCGAGATGACCAGGAGGCATCACTGGATGGGAGGGTGCGTCGTGGCGTTCACATCCAAGCCACCAATTCGTCCAAATTGTCGTCCAAGTCTTTGTTTACATTTTTAACGTAGTGATGTGAGTTTTGTTAGTGAGGAGTTTTGTTGAGACGTCCGATTAATCGGTATTTTGTTCTGCGGACTGCGGGCATAGGTTCCTACCCCACCTGGGCATCCACTGAGCTAGTCCGGCATTGCCCAGGGAATATGCAGTTCCGTAACAACAATTTCACAGTAAACACAATATCGGTTTGTCACATGAAATTAACTGAGCTGAGAACAGTGACATGCTATGTATCTGA
Source organism: Drosophila kikkawai (assembly GCF_030179895.1). Taxonomy (NCBI): domain Eukaryota; kingdom Metazoa; phylum Arthropoda; class Insecta; order Diptera; family Drosophilidae; genus Drosophila; species Drosophila kikkawai. Next base: position 39,438 of record NW_027222732.1, read on the forward strand.
GATGGTGCTGTATGTGAAAAAGGATTTTCCCGCTTTTGTGTTGAAATTTTTGAAAAACATGTTATAATAAAATTTTATTGTATATTTTCAGCTTAATTTTCTCTGCGTTTGTAGCTGTGCTTAATGTTGTGGAATACTTCTTCAAAAAAGTTTCGGAGTCTAATGCTGAAATGGTCCACCTTGCTCGTAAGTCTGTTATATATACATATGTGTAGGGATGATACAAATTTATTGCAAGACGTTGATGCACTTATGGACTGTATAATACAAGCTCGTGTTAGGTGTTATTAGGCGTCAAGGAAATAAATAGAAAAATAGTTTAAATTAAAGTTTTTAGTTTTGGAAGGCTATCAACATTAGAAGTTATTGTAATTTGCACAAAGGACTCTTAAAGGTTTATACAGTTCAAAGGATGTTCTACAGTGGGATGTATATTGAATTTGCGTAATGCTCAATAGATTTTTTTATTATATGACAACTTTTGCACTAAATGTTAACACACGACCGACTTCGTTCAAATTTATGCAGCGACTTTTAAAATAGTTTGAATGATCATGGAAAAAATAGAAATGGCAGCAGAAATCGATTTGGAATGAGATGGCAACAATCTACGCATCGGCCTTCAACAATACTCTTCATTTGTGATGAAATACAGAACTACAGAACTAGAACTACTAATTCATTTTGTCTATCCAAAAAATCTGTTTATCCTAGTCCCACAAATGGCTAAAAACATTAAATATATTAGGCAACTTCGGTTTAGATTTAAAAGCTCTTAACTTAGGCACATTGTCTTTGTTTGTGTCTAAAATTAAGCTTTTCGGCTTTGAAAAACATATCACTGGCTTACATCAATTAGTATTTGGTTTAAGCCAAATTAGATTGCGCTTTAACTAAAATTATTTTTTTAAGTGTTAATCATACTATTTATGTGAATTAAAAGGTTACTGTTTGGAGTGGTGGGGATTTAGCCTGAAATACACTCGAAATAAGTGGAATAAAAGCAGTATTTCTGCAAATATAAATTGGTACTGATTACATGTAATTTTACCTATAGCTAGGGAAAGCGTTGGATGGATACGCTTAACGCTCGGGGTCATGTAGAAGTGTGTGGTGATCCTGTCCACACTAGAGGTCTGCATGGCCGCATTCAAGCATAAGCTTCACTGAGTACTTCTGAATGTTGTACTCATTTTTGAGTACAACGCATTCAGCTGATCGAGTTCGCATCTCATTTTGTACTCAATTCTGCGAAATTTTGAGTATTCATAACGCACTGAATTGAGTGAATGCGTGTGCAATACAGAATGAATGAATGAAGGCAGCAAAGAATTCTTAGAATACTCAGAATACAACGACTGCGCAGTCATATTATTATTATAATATTATAATATATATAAGTACATAAGTAAGTTATAATATAAATAAACAAATACAAACACTAAAGAAAAAAGTTTAAATTAATGAAGTCAATTATATGTCATCAAATTATGTTTCCCACTGGAAGCGCACGTAAACGAATACTCATTCTCTGTATTCGGCTCTGTCGGCATTCAATTCGCTCTCCCTATGTGTGAGTGTGTGTTGTGAGTACAACGACGGCGCACGCATTCACTCAAATTCAGTGGAATTCGCAGCCGAATTCATTCAATTCACTGAGATATGAATGTCTCATATGCCGTTTTGAATTAATTCATGCAGACCTCTACTAGGGAACCCAGTAATTGAAGGAATCTGGAGAAGTTGTCACTTGTGTGGAGAACGAGGAAATCCTTTAGACCGGTGCACTATGGTCCAGTCGACCTTTTTATTTGGCCAAAACCCATTTTTTGAAAGTTTACCAAATAAAGTTAATTTGGTCTCGATTAGTTAGAAATAGAGTGACCATCAACGTGCCATTCTCGAAATCTTCCCAGGTAGCGCCACTCTCGCACAAGAGTCTTCCAAAATCAGCTGATTGCACACGAGCGAACGGCCAGACTTAAAGCGAGAAAATTAATACAAGTTTTAAATTAAGAAAAGTAATGGAAAAAACAAGACTTGTTAAATTGTTAAATTGTTAAACTTGAATTTGAATCAGTGGGATTTGTACTAAATGTTTTATATAGTGAAATGTTTTAAGTCGTTGTGATGTCTTTTTAGTTTGGTGTTAAAGTCTATCGTCTAAAATATTAACATTTTATTTCAAATGTAATTTATAAAAAGGTATATAAAAGGTATATATGAGTCCAACCTAGTCCAACCTTGAAACCAATGGTGTGTTGTAAAGTAATTAATTTTTGTTTAATTGCATATAGTGAGAAATTACACATTTGACCACATTTCTTTAAATGTGCAATAAAATATGCCTATATTTTGTATGAAAATGCCAATTAAAACGCTGAAGTAACGCCTTTATACTCATGCAAACTAATAAGTATCCAATAAAATTGATCAAATATAGTTATTGTAATAAAATACAATGTAAAAAAAAAAAATATAGAATCGTAGAAAGTTTTTATAACCCACTTTTCATGCAATTATTAGGAAAACAGCACTATTTTCCGATTCTTTCTATGTAAACTATAGGAATTTGTCATCCGATTCCTATAAAATCTTTAAAATTTAGTTAAAATGACTTAATCTTAAAGTAAAAGAAGTTTTATAAATTTTTATTAAAAATTTCTAAGTCGTTCGTATGAAAGCTATAGGATATAGTTTCCTGATCCGTATAATTTTGATTCAGTATAATCATATAAGTATAATATAACGATTGGTAAAGTTTCAAGTTGATATATCTTAAATTGATGGAGGTATTAATTTTAGACAAAAAAGTGGTCGGCTGGACCATAGTGCGGTGGAGATAACAGTCTCACGAGAAATCGAAACACTGGAGGTGTAACAGCTGTTGGAACTTGTGTAATCACGGAGTGAAACTGGCTGAGCAATTTCAGCGCAATTGCTTTTCTTTATGTAAAAGGTACAATCGTGGATGGATCGCACTGGATGGTTCTCCCCTGAACGAATATCTTTTTAAGGATTTTAGTACTCGTGGTGACACTTTGGAAATCGTCGGTTTTGACGAACGGAGTCGTAACGTAGGCTGTTGGATAGAATCTACAGACTTTAGAGTTCTATGGCTCTCCGTCAGGAAAGAATTCAGGTCTAGCCACGTAGGAATTTCGGTTTTATTTGGAATGGGTTACTCCGAGGGGGCAGTCCCAATTCTCAGTGGAAAGGCGTGACATGCGGCCATTTTGAATTGTATTTTGCAGCTGCTTTCAAGGCCGCCGAAGATTCGTGTACGATGGATTGCATGTTCAGTAATTTTGTTGGCATTTCACCAGCGATCGTTTCGAAACGCTCAGTTAGATTTTTCCAAGCTGAGCGAAAACCATCGTTAGTGAGTGGCGATTTGGAAACAATTGAATGAGTTTCACCACTTGTCTTTGCATTTTGGTAGAACAGTTTGTCAACAGGGGTCAGCGCCGGATTGTCTATATAGACCGTTGTTAAAATTTCTCTACACAGGATAGGCATCCACTGTATCATAGACGCACTTAATGCTTGAAAAAAAGACTCACTGATCTCAAATTACATAATAGACTTCCTCACCAGTAGAAAAATCACAGTCTTAGGTATCAGATCGTTCTCCAACTTTTAACAAGTATATAAGGGAATACCACAAATATCTCCATTGTTCGTGTTACTTTTTGAAATCGCATTTAACAAATTAAACCAAATAAATATATTTGCAGAAATTTATGCGGTTCATCTGGTCTTGGCATTATTGAACCACGCAAAAGATATATTTGTCGTTGTATCTGTAATTGCAAACAATCATTTGTTGAAGGATCGTGTGATGTATATGTAGTTGTTATACCCTTGCAGGGTATTATAATTTCAGTCAGAAGTTTGCAACGCAGTGAAGGAGACCTTTCCGACCTTATAAAGTATATATATTCTTGATCAGCATCAACAGCCGAGTCGATCTAGCCATGTCCGTCTGTCCGTCCGTCCGTCTGTCCGTCTGTCCGTCCGTCTGTCCGTTTCTACGCAAACTAGTCCCTCAGTTTTGAAGCTATCTGAATGAAACTTTGCATATAATCTTCTATATACTCTCACTGCTATATATGTCGGAACCGGCCGGATCGGACGACTATATCATATAGCTGTCATACAAATGTTCGATAAATTTTTAGAAAAAAAATTATAAGTTGGCTGTTTATCAACATTTTGGCACAATTTTTTAGGTATGGCCTATTTATATTATTTCAGAATTTTGATAAAAATTTCATGAAAATCGAACGACTATATCTTATAGCTGCTATAGGAACGATCGGGAAATTAATAGCAACAAAATTTATAGTTTCGTTGTTTTTCAACGTATTTTTATCTACTCTGAGATATAAGCTTTTTTTATTGTTCTAGAATTTTGCTATAAATTTCATAAAAATCGGACAAATATATCATATAGCTGCCATAGAAGCGATCGGTAAATGTATAAAATACCATATATAAAGCTGGGAATGTAAAACTGTAACTGTCAAACTGTAAACAGAATAAGTATAGGTAAACTGTAAGGAAACTCTGTTTTGTGAGTGTTTTCAACATTTATATCTATAATATATACATCAAAACCAATCTGCAAGGGTATACAAACTTCGGCGTGCCGAAGTTAGCTTCCTTTCTTGTCTAATATATTTTCAGTTCAAAAAACATATCGAGTATCTAGTATATAATATGTAGATCTATCGATTATCGCGGCAATGAAGTAGCTAATGCATTATTCTAATGCATTAGAGCGCCATATGGTCGTCTTGCTCGCACTTGTGTAAAACGCTATAGCGCTTTCAAATCTTTAATGCAGTCTCTAATTAATGCGGCAGTGTCATGCCCGTATAACTGTCAAACTGTAAACATAATAAGAATAGGTAAAGTGTTATGAAACTCTGTTTTGTGTGTGTTTTCAGCATTTTATTTATTCTATGTATAAATATTCAACTTTTAAATATTTTTTTAATTTTTTTTTTATTATTTAACCAGAATGGCTCGATTCTTAATGATCCAATTTCAATCTGCAAAGGTATACAAACTTCGGCGTGCCGAAGTTAGCTTCTTTTATTGTTATACCCATGCAGGGTATTATAATTTCAGTCAGAAGTTTGCAACGCAGTGAAGGAGACGTTTCCGACCCTATAAAGTATATATATTCTTGATCAGCATCAACAGCCGAGTCGATCTAGCCGTCTGTCCGTTTCTACGCAAACTAGTCCCTTAGTTTTAAAGCTATCTGAATGAAACTTTGCATATAGTCGTCTATATACTCTCACTGCTACATATATATGTAGGAACGGGCCGGATCGGACGACTATATCATATAGCTGCCATATAAACGATCGGTAAATGTAAAGAAAATGTAAGGCTGGGAATGTAAAACTGTAACTGTCAAACTGTAAACATAATAAGTAAAGGTAAAATGAAATGAAACTCTGTTTTGTGAGTGTTTTCAGCATTTAAATCTATAATATAAACATCAAAACCAATCTGCAAGGGTATACAAACTTCGGTGTGCCGAAGTTAGCTTCCTTTCTTGTTTTTATTTAATTTTGCTGGTTTCTGAACCTAAAAAAAAATATTAGAAAGAGTTCAGAAATTCATAGTAATACGCCACGAATGGCGGCCGTTTTTATTGTTTACCTTTTTCGATCGGTGTGACCGTAGTCGTAGTCGTGTTACCCAAATAATCCAAGCAAAAAAATACACATGTTGACTCCGTACCTTTCGGCATTTTGTAATTGATTACGACCCACAATGACGTATGTTAAAATTGACATTTTCCTCATAACCTCCTTTGCAACAAATACTTTTGTGACGCACTGTATGTTACCCGATATTGATCCAAGTGGTCAACCACGGAAGTAAATTATATGTGTCGTCCTTGATATACCGTTATGATGTCAATTGCGTTTAGAACTCTGCACCTAATTCATTCCTTATCACCATGACCCTAAAATTAATAAAATAACCAACATTTTATTATAGGATAAGGGAATAAAATTAAAGAGTAATACGACAATTCTGCTTTAGCCTTGTACATGATGTATTACGAAGGGGATAAAAGTTCTAGATGTTAGACGAGGAGCGTGGAAATTGAGCTGTCCTAGCAGGTAGGGGCTCCCAACATCACCGCTTATTAAGTTATTAAGAAATATGTATGACAAGTTTTACGGTTAGCAGGGAGGGAAAGGTAATCAATAAAAGTCTGCTAGAATAAGAAGTAAGTCTCAAGTCAGCATCCCAGGTGAGGCCACGGAGGGCGAAGACAGACAGCACTCCAGACGAAAGAATTGCTTTGACTACGTTTTAATAAAGCCGAGCATGCCTCTGGCTTTATTAACTATGCAAGAGATATGTTAAGAACGATAGTTTAAGATCTAGGCGGGTACCAAAATCGTCAACAAGAGTTATTCTTTTAACATGCGAGAGGTCAATGATAAACAATGTAAAGAGCAGTTTTATAAAGGGAAATCAGTGAATTCTGTACCGCAATGACACAAAGCTTTATATTTTTCGTTAGGAACCTTTACTTTATTCTATATATAAATTATAGGTATATAATTCAATAAAAACTATATTTGAGGTATCTATTGGCAATGTATAGGTTACAATTACCTTAATTTTGGGATATATCACAGTGGTCGATTTATAGGTCAAAAATAAGATAATCAAATTCTATAATTTAATGTTCCTATAAGAATTGTTTCTTATAAGACCAATTATACCAAAAATATATTAGTTTTATCTATATGGCATACTTTTGCGTTATGAATAGTGAGAGAATAGAGACTATTAAAACATATGGGCATTTCCAAAATGTCGCACGCGTCAAATAAAAAAAAAGGTATGGTACATTTAATTTTTTTTTTTTTTATAAATATAGCTTTAAAAAAATATAACTTATAGCTCTTGCCTAGGACTATAATTGGTGCAAATTTGATTTTGAGTGTTTGCTCAATTTTAAGAAAATTAAAAAAAATGAAGGATTTGCACGCGACAAAAACAGAAGTCACTTTCGCGGCGAGCTGACTATTTTAATGAAACTAATTTTAAAAGGTGATGCAATAATGTCACTTTGTATATGCTTTAATTTACAAGCAGAAATATAGCGTAGTTTATTATACCCTTGCAGGGTATTATAATTTCAGTCAGAAGTTTGCAACGCAGTGAAGGAGACGTTTCCGACCCTATAAAGAATATATATTCTTGATCAGCATCAACAGCCGAGTTGATCTAGCCATGTCCGTCTGTCCGTCTGTCCGTCCGTCTGTCCGTTTCTACGCAAACTAGTCCCTCAGTTTTAAAGCTATCTGAATGAAACTTTACATATAGTCTTCTATATACTCTCACTGCTATATATGTCGGAACGGGCCGGATCGGACGACTATATCATATAGCTGCCATACAAATGTTCGATAAATTTTTAGAAAAAAAATTATAACTTGGCTGTTTTTCAACATTTTTGCACAATTTTTTAGATTTGACCATTATATATTATTTCTGAATTTTGGTAAAAATTTTATGAAAATCGGACTACTATATCTTATAGCTGCCATAGGAACGATAGGGAAAGTAAAAGAAAAAATTATATCTTCGTTGTTTTTCAACGTATTTTCATCTAATTTAAAACATGAGCTTCTGGAATTATTTCAAAATTTTGGTATAAATTTAATGAAAATCGGACTACTATATCTTATAGCTGCCATAGGAACGATAGGGAAAACGATAGAACACATTATAACTTCGTTGTTTTTCAACCTATTTTTATCTACTCTGAGATATAAGCTTATTTTATTAGTTTAAAATGTTGGTATAAATTTTATGAAAATCGGACAACTATATCATATAGCTGCCATATAAACCGATCGGTAGATGTAGAGAAAATGTAAGGCTGGGAATGTAAAACTGTAACTGTCAAACTCTAAACAATAAGTATAGGTAAAATTTAATGAAATAATATCTGCAAGGGTATACAAACTTCGGCGTGCCGAAGTTAGCTTCCTTTCTTGTTATGTGTTGCAATTCTTTGTGATTGGTTATGTCTGTTGTATCTTTTACCTTGCAAGTCGGCATGAAGCCGCCTTCTCGAATGATATTAGTTTCAAAGGAAGTCATGCGTATGTATTAAAGGATGTGTTGAAAATGGCTGGAGTCTGGATCACTTCCATCGAACAATGGTTTCAGTGACTGTGGTGGTGTAAGTAATGGATCCAGTTTGATTTTACCACTTGCGCAGCACAGTCTAGCAGTTTCTTTTTAGAACTTTAACGCATTGCCATATGGGGGTATAGTCGTCATAGGTCCAATATCTAAATTTTCATCATCACTCTACTTTGCATTGGGGTAATATAGAAAAGCCAAGCGATTGTATGATGCCATTGATCTTCGTGTGCTTACGTGTTGCCTCCATTGGTTATATTCCCTTACTACATCTTGTCTTTCATCGCTTAAATTCTTGTACACTTGTTGCTGGCTTGCATGCCTTGTGCGGCGGCCGATGTTTGAACGTCGTGCTCTAGGCATTTTGGACTATAGGCAGAGCGAAACATATTTGTATACCCTTGCAGGGTATTATAATTTCAGTCAGAAGTTTGCAACGCAGTGAAGGAGACGTTTCCGACCCTATAAAGTATATATATTCTTGATCAGCATCAACAGCCGAGTCGATCTAGCCATGTCCGTCTGTCTGTCTGTCCGTCTGTCTGTCTGTCTGTCTGTCTGTTTCTACGCAAACTAGTCCCTCAGTTTTAAAGCTATCTGAATGAAACTTTGCATGTAGTCTTCTATATGCTCTCACTGCTATATATGTCGGAACGGGCCGGATCAGACGACTATATCATATAGCTGCCATACAAATGTTCGATATATTTGTAAAAAAAAATTATAACTTTGCTGTTTTTCAACATTTTTGCACCATTTTTTAGATATGGCCATTGTATATTATTTTAGAATTTTGGTAAAAATTTTATGAAAGTCGGACGACTATATGATATAGCTGCCATAGGAATGATGGAGAAATAAATAGGAAAAAAAATTATAGCTTCGTTGTTTTTCAACGTATGTTTATCTACTCTGAGATATAAGCTTTTTTTATTATTCTAGAATTATGGTATAAATTTCATAAAAATCGGACAACTATATCATATAGCTGCCATTTTAGCGATCAGTAGATGTAGAGAAAATGTAAGGCTGGGATTGTAAAACTGTAACTGTCAAACTGTAAACATAATAAGTAAAGGTAAAATGTATTGAAACTCTGTTTTGTGAGTGTTTTCAGCATTTAAATCTATAATATAACATCGAAACCAATCTGCAAGGGTATACACACTTCGGCGTGCCGAAGTTAGCTTCTTTTCTTGTTTTTTGACTCATTTTCACAATTTCACACAATTGAACACAATTTCGGTGTCATATGAAATAAACTAAGCACAGAATAATAGCATTCCAGAATTTTCTTTGCTGCAAATCTCACAAAGCCCGAGACCTTTTCAAAATCGTGGAAATTGGTTCGTGCGTTCTGGAGTAGTAGGATTAGGAAGGAACACCCGACTTATTTTTATATAATAGATTATTGAAGATAGAGAAGTTTACAAAACTAGATTAACTAAGTTGGTAAAGCGCTGGCAACAAGGCCTTCGGCTTTTAAGGTTTATGATACGGTTTATTAATTTAATTACATATTGTACGTTGTAGTTGGCTACTTAGTTGGTACTTTTTATTTATGTACATTTTGGGTATGTTTTATATTTTGTGGTATATATTTAAAGCTCTTAAGAACATTAAGATTTTTTCTAAATTATCTGGGTTGAGTTCCCTGAGGAGGTTTATTGGGTTTGTGTTTTTGAAAAGAATAGTTTTGTGGGGAGGAGTGATGGGCATGAGTTTAATAGGTTGGGTATGGTATTATCGCCTTGGCAAGGGGCAAAGTGAAGTTTGGTTTTGATTAAAGTAGTGCTCGTGTGTAAGTTTTGTGTGGCCTTTCTAAGGCGTATTATTTTAATTTGATCGAGTCTGCTTGATTTGGGATGGAAGGATTTGCAATATTTGTTGATTTTTGTCTGTCTTGGTTAATGGTTTTATACCATTGATTACGGTGTTCTATGTTTAGTCTTTTTCTTGTGAGAAATACTAGTTTAAAGTGTTTGTTAATGTTTTTTAAATTAATGTTTGGGGTGTAAATAAGGGGCATATTGCTTGTTAATTTTGCGGGGTGACATGACCAGGGATCCACAATATTTTGATTTTTGGGGCTAGTTTTGTTAGAAGTGATCTGATTATGTTAGAGTAAAAGTTGTTATTAGTGTTTGTTATGGCGTCAACTGCTGAGAGAGAGTCAGAGCAGATCATGAACTTTCCCCTTGTGCTTTTGACTTGGTCGATCGCTATTAGGATGGCTATTATTTCAGCGGAAAGTACTGATGAGTATGGGGGTAGGATATTTAAAATTATTAGTACACCTGGCCCTCGCTTAACACGGCCTCTTTTAGCACGACTCGGTCTTACACGGTTTCAAATTTGCTCCCAGACCTCTTTTAACACGCTAAAAACCTCGCTTAACACGAGGTTTTTTAGGAACGTAACCCCCGTGTTAAGCGAGGGCCAGGTGTATCTGTTGTTACTGCATATGATATGGCCGAAAGTAACGTGATGGCCTTGAAGGAACTGAGAAACGAATTTGACTCAGAAGCTGACTGGAAAAAATATGTCCATTGATTAGTTTATGAAGTTTATGAATCACTCAGTGGCAGGTCCGACGATCCTAAAGAGAGGGCAGATCCTAAGGGCGTCTATCGGCATAAGAAGGAAGGCGACGAAGTGAGTCCGAGTCTAAGCCGCAAAGAGCAACCAAAAGGAATTGTTTCTGTACCGATTCGATAAGGTCCTGATACTTTGTATATTGAGGGGACCATACACACGAACAATATTCGAGAATGTACCGAACCAGAGATATATATAAAAGTTTTGTGGTGTAGAGATCATGGAATTCCTTAGACCATCGTTTTACGAAAGCAAAGACACCCTTTGCTTTACCAATTATTCCGATGTGATCTGTGAAGCTTAAGTTGTGGTAAATAGAACTCCAAGATCCGTTACAGAATGGATACGTTCAAGAACACTCGTGCCGAAGGAATAGTTAACATGCAAACAATTTCTGGGGTAAAACGACATGTATTTACATTTAGAGTTGTTAAAAAACAACAACAAATTGTGAGTGCACAAGGACAAAATGTTGTTTAAATCAGCTTGCAAAAGCTGAGGAGAGTTAGGATTCACAAGAGGCAAACATAGTTTAACGTCATCAGCGTACATCATGACGTAAGAGTGGAAAATAACTTGGGGCAGATCATTTATAAAAATTCCAAATACAAGAGGACCGAGGTGGCTCTCTTGAGGTACACCAGAAGTCACGTGAACAAGGTTTGAGAACGCACTAAGTTTTGCTATACCTCTATATGAAGTAGGGTTGTTGTTTTTTAAAAAAATATCGTATTGATGATATTTGCTGTAAAAAAAATATCACTCGATGATATTTGAAAATATCATAAAAAAATATCGATATATTGATTTTTTTGATATTTTTTAATTTTTAGCAAAACTTGGATAAATTTCTCCTATTTCTGAAAATTTGGGTAGATTTTGAGCCTAAAAATCGTTATATTTGATTTCATCAACCATTAACATAAAATAAGGGCCATTTGAGACATAATAGACTGTTTTTAATTTAAATTGTGAATAGAAATCCTCGAACTTAAAATACAAATATTATACCCGCTCTCAAGCAACTCTTATTTACGATCCTTGGTATAGAAAAATAATAACAACATTTTGAAGGATATGGTATAGACCATCTGTTTTTAATGATTTAAGAAAAACTTGTTCGGTTACATGCTGGTCTGTCATAACAAAAATTAAGTTGTCACTAATGTATGTATAAACTAGGATGTACATACATAAATTTCTGTGTGTGTGCATTCTTTCCCGCGAAAATGTACATTATATGTCTGTTTACACATTTATGTATGCAAGTTTGTGCGTGTATAGACATGTCTATATGCCTGCGCATTTTGATTTTAAAAGATCTGGAAAACACGCACAAACTTGCATACATACATCTGTAAATACACCGGTAAATTTCGCGGAAAAGAACGCACACGCTGTATGTATGTATGTCCATATGCCTGTGCATTTTGATTTTACAAATTCTGGAAAACACGCACAACCTTGCATACATACATGTGTAAAACGACATACACCGGTAAATTTCGCGGAAAAGAACGCACACGCACAGAAATTTATGTACATATGTATGTACATCCCAGCACATTGCATTTTGAGCATTTTAAAAAAGCATCTTGGTGCTTGTTTTTCAGGTGGGAAAGTAAGTGCGAAGAATTCCCTCTACTTTTAATTATCTTTAAGCACAATATGCATTTCGCTGTAATTCCATTGAATTCAGAATAAAATTCTTTTGCCGCACTCATAATCACACGCGTCTCTTTTTTCATGTTTGGCTTAAGAGTGACCAAATATAAAAATATCGGAAATATTATCTCAAAAAAATATCATTATCGCCTATTTTTGCCCAAAAAATATCGCGATGATAATATTTTTTTTAAGAGAAAAAATATCGATATTTTGATATATTTCCGACATCCCTAATATGAAGTGTTCAATATTTGATTTACTGCCCTTTTTATGAAGCGGAATGATAAAAGATTCTTTCCAAACTTCGGGGAAAAACGAATGCTGAAGTGATAACTGAAAAAGTTTAGACAGTGGTCTACATAATGAGCTGGCACAATTTTTCAGAACGCAGCTAGGTACAAGATCTGGACCAGAGGAGAAGGAAAGTTTGATTGTTCTGAGATTATGAAGAACATCATCTTCGCTGATTACTGGCATACAAATGCAATTGGAGTGCGGAAGTGGAAAAGAATACTCTGAGTTATTTTCGAAACTAATTGTTGAGATTTCCGTTTCGAGTTTAGGAAAGCGTAAAATTTATTAGGGTTAGCCTGAAACTCGATTTTGCACCGATTTAAGTGGTTTCTGTAGCATTCAGAATTTCGTGCTAGGAAATTTGTACGAGCAGTTAAATCTCGAATGGTCGACTTGGAGACCAGATTTGCTATCCTTTTTAACAGTCTGGATTTCAGATTTTTTAGATAAGAAAGCCGACGAGAAAACCAATGGGGCTTATGAGAAACTTCTGGTGAGGGAAATGAAGGAACAGACATGTCGAAAACTGCGTACATTATGTCATAGAAACGCTTAACGATGTCTGAGAGATCCTCTGTGGAGTTCAAGAAAGTTCAATCTGTTAAGGATAAGTGGTGGTTCATTTCTGTGAAATGAGCTTTTCGAAAGCAACGAAACGTTACAGGCTCAGCTTCCGGACACAATAGTAATGGGGTGGAGGCTTCAAGGGTTAGCTCCAAAGTGGGATGATAAGCGTCTTCAAGACTAGAAAGAGGGTCAATTCTAGTGACGTAGGCATTGGTAAACTCAGAGACAAAGATGTGGTCTAAGACGTTATTACTGCAGTTCCTCACGAAGTTTAATTGTCCCAATGAGTGGTCAATGAGACCATGAATTAAATCTTGGGGGGAGGTGGGAACAAGAACATTTGAATCGGGTAAGGACATCCACGAAATGGAAGGCAGATTGAAATCACCCGTGACGATAACATGGTCATTAACACCAAAAGAAGAATGAATTTCTTGAATTAAGGATAAAATACTGCATATAAATATCAGTGTCAGACCAAACTCAGAGACAGGAATGAGGTCTAAGACGTTATTACTGCAGTTCCTAACGAAATTTAATTGTCCTAATTCAATTCTTATTCTTCCTTCAAAGTGAACGGACGTGTTTTTTTCTTGCGCTCCCGATTTGTGTAGAATTTGTCTAAAAACCTCCGAGGTTTACTAACAATTAATATTTGGTGTTTCAAATAATTCCCGTTCACTTCGCGTGTGCATGCTACTTGTTTAATTTGTGCTATTTAATTCAATTTAAATTGCATTTTAGTTTGGGCTGCTGCGGTTGCTTTGCATTTTGCTCTTTTTGCATTCCCTTTTGTGCCTTTAGCGTTTGTTGTTGTTTGCGTTGCCGCGACAGCTATAAACGGTTCTACTTAGCGCTTATCTCTCGCTCTCCTGCTCGTTGCCCCCCCGCTCATCAAGTGCCGCTGCATTTAATCCCTTGCGCCCTCTCTTAAATAGCGAAGTACAGTGGTAAGTCGTTATAATGTCCCATAATATGGTCTGCTTTGCCAAAAACTGTAAGAAAAATATTACTTACGGTGAACTCACCATCACCTGTTGGCTGTGTGACAACATAGTACATGCCAAGTGCATTGGCGTTGTTGCACGGGCAGTAGATGACGTGGCCAAAAATATCGGCGTACGTTACTGCTGTGAGGCCTGCCGCGAGGTGGAGAGGGAAATGATGTCTTTTATGCGGCAAACCAGTTTTAAAGAGCTATTATTGAGTTTTCGCAAAACTCAAGATATGCTCTTGGCGCTGGATACTCAATTTAATAGCCTCAAGCTGTTAAATGAGTCTCCTAGGCGCAAAAAAACCGCAACTGGTGGGCAGCATATTGGCGGATCTCAGCCACCAGTGATAGGCACTGCACAGCAGCCTCCCTCGACTCTGCCCCCGACCCCGGGACAAATTCCAAGAATCCTGAGATCGAGCGCTAAAAAAGATTCGTTATCCGAATGCGTCGCGGGTGCGACCGTGCCCCCGGTGTTGCCCAGTTCCGTTTTTTCCACTGGGGGGTCCCAACTGTTGTCTCAGCCCTCTCAGAGCCCTAATCCCAGTCCCTGCCAGGGTATCAGGCCCGGACTACCGGCCGAAAGTGGTATGGCGGCTCAGTCTGCCGTGCCAAAACACCTTACGGCAATTCCACCAACAAAACAGTTATTTGTTTCTCGGCTTTCCCCTGATCAGACATCGGAAGATGTCATAGCTTTTATCCAAGGCAAAGTAAAAGTCGATAGAGAAAAAATTAAGGTGGAAAAATTTAAATTTTCTTACCCCAGGAACATTTCGTCTTTCAAGATAAATGTTCCTGACGAAGTCTTTGGCAATCTATGCTCTGCCGAAACCTGGCCACAGTATGTGGTTGTCAAAGAGTTTGAAGGTACGAAAAAGAAAAAGCGGCCTGTAGGAATTATTCTTCCTAGGCCAGATTTGCCCAATGCTCCGTCTACGTCTTCCAATTCCGTCCCAAAAAACTAACCAGTTCCCTTGGTATTTCCTATCAGAATGCAAGAGGCTTACGCAGTAAGCTTCCTAAATTGTATTCCGACAGCGTCGCATTTGCTTCCCAAGTTATTGTGTTCACAGAAACCTGGTTAAAGCCGGAGATTCTGAGCTCCGAAGTTTTTCCAGCTGCGTTCACAGTATACCGGCTAGATCGGCCTATCAGACGTGGGGGAGGTGTCCTTATAGCGGTCGACTCCACTCTTACGTCCGAATTAATAATTTTCGAGGAATCCAACAATGTTGAATTCCTTTGCGTGAAGCTATCAGTTAATGGTAGTTCCATTTTTGTTACATGTTCCTACATTCCTCCATTGTCGGAACTTCCTATTTATTGGAACCATCTTTCCGCTATTCAGTTGGTCTCCAAAAGACTTTCGGATAGGGACCATTTAGTAGTTCTTGGAGATTTTAACATCCCAGGGGCTATTTGGACCCTAGATAATTCCACTAACACACTTCTTACGACAACACATCATGATTTTATTGCTGGCTTGTTTGACATTTCGCTGTCCCAAGTCAATCATGTTCGAAATTCCTTAGAGCGCTTGCTTGATCTTTGTTTTGTCTCAGATCCTGAAAGAGTTAGTTTAGCTAGGGTGGCGCCCCTGACGCAACCCGAAGATCCCTATCATCCCACTTTCGATGTGACTATCGACATGGGGACTGTTTCACGGAATAAATCTGATAGTCCAGCCCAAGAAGTCTTCTGCTTTAGCAAGACAGATTTCGTACGGCTGAATAATTTCATAATTAATTACAACTGGTCCGATCTATACACATGCACTGACATGGCGGAAGCCGTGGGTATTTTTTATCGCGTTATGAACTCATTTTTTATTGACTGTGTTCCGTTATACTGTCCGTCTACATCAAACAAGCCTCCTTGGTTTACCAAAGAGTTGACCCGCCTCAAAAATAGAAAATCAAATCTATATGCTAAATATCAACGTACTCGTTCTCCGATTGCCCTATCTAGTTATTTATCAGCTCGATCCACTTTTACTGTGTGTAACGCGCAGTGCTACAATAATTATTTGACTCGTTGCAGGTCCCAGTTTTCTGAGGACCCAAAACAGTTTTATAATTTTGTTAAATCCAAGCGTAAATCCATTACTCGTCCGTCCTCGCTCTCTTTTGGTAATTCAACAGCAGATAATGATCAGGCAATAGCCGATCTTTTTGCTCAGTTTTTTGAAACCACTTACTCCAACTCAATAGACCCAAATCAGGCTTATCCTTACATCATCCCCAAATCGAACCAAATCTTCAGTCCTACCATTAACAAAAGCTCTCTTCTTAGGGATCTTCATCGTGTTAAGCCAGTTTTTATACCAGGTCCCGACGGAATACCAGGCTGTGTGCTTAGGAATTGTGCCGAAGCCCTGTGCAATCCACTTCTCAAATTGTTTACCTTATCCTTAGAAACCTCCCACTTTCCCCTTATTTGGAAGGAATCATTCGTTATTCCTCTCCACAAAAAAGGTAGCAAATTGGATGCCAACAATTACAGAGGTATCTCTAAGTTGTCGGCCATCCCTAAACTGTTCGAAAATGTTATTACTCCTCATCTGCAGCACCTGTGTAGGTCAATTATTTCTCCATGTCAACATGGTTTTATTAGGCGAAGATCAATTACAACGAATCTGTTGGAGCTTACTTCCTTTATTATAAAGGGATACCGAAATAACTTTCAGACAGATGTAATCTATACTGATTTCAGTAAAGCATTTGACTCTGTTAACCATTCCCTTCTTGTTCGGAAACTCGATTTAATGGGATTCCCGACTGATCTTCTTAATTGGATCTCAGGTTATCTATATGGCAGGATTCAGAAGGTCCTTTTCGAAAATAAACTATCTAATGTTCTTAGGGTTACATCTGGCGTCCCGCAAGGGATTCATTTGGGTCCCCTACTGTTTACATTATTTATCAACGATCTGCCCGAAGTTTTGACCAACTCCAGAGTACTTATGTATGCTGATGACGTCAAGCTTTGTGTGCAATATAATGATGCTACTTGCCAATCAGACTTACAGACAGATCTTAACAATTTTCAAACATGGTGCTGCGTGAACCTATTAAACTTAAACGGCTCTAAGTGCAAGCTAATGACATTCTCCCGTGTCACTCCTAAGCCTGCAACTTATACGCTAAACGGCTGCTCTTTGGAAAAAATTAATATAGTTGATGATTTAGGTGTCCGGCTGGATCCTAAACTCGACTTTATCGATCATATTTCGTGCATGGTGAATAAAGCCAGGGGTGTGCTTGGTTTCATTAAACGGTGGTCGAAGGAATTCAATGACCCCTATGTTACAAAAACGTTATATACTTCACTTGTTCGTCCTATCTTAGAATATGGATCCTGCGTTTGGAGCCCTCAGTATGGCGTCCATAGTAAACGCATAGAATCGGTTCAAAAGAACTTCTTACTTTTCGCTTTACGCGGTTTAAATTGGGATGCAAACCAGAGGTTACCGTCTTATTCTAGTAGACTCTTACTAATTAACTTACCCTCCTTTTTTAATCGTAGAACCATGCTAGGTATTACATTCATATACACTTAATCCGTGGTGACGTGGAAAGTACTGACTTGCTCGGTCAGCTAAATTTTCACGTACCAATAAGAAACACTAGATCCTTTTTATACCCTTGCAGGGTATTATAATTTCAGTCAGAAGTTTGCAACGCAGTGAAGGAGACGTTTCCGACCCTATAAAGTATATATATTCTTGATCAGCATCAACAGCCGAGTCGATATAGCCATGTCCGTCTGTCCGTCTGTCCGTCTGTCTGTTTCTACGCAAACTAGTCCCTCAGTTTTAAAGCTATCTGAATGAAACTTTGCATATAGTCTTCTATATACTCTCACTGCTATATATGTCGGAACGGGCCGGATCGGACGACTATATCATATAGCTGCCATACAAATGTTCGATAAATTTTTCGAAAAAAAATTATAACTTTGCTGTTTTTTAACATTTTTGCACCATTTTTTAGATATGGCCATTCTATATTATTTCTGAATTTTGGTAAAAATTTTATGAAAATCGGACGACTATATCTTATAGCTGCCATAGAAACGATCGGGAAATTAATAGGAAACAAATTATAACTTCGTTGTTTTTCAACGTATTTTCATCTACTCTGAGATATAAGCTTATTTTATTATTGTAGAATTTTGGTATAAATTTCATGAAAATCGGACAACTATATCATATAGCGGCCATAGGAGCGATCGGTAGATGTAGAGAAAATGTAAAGGTGTGAATGTAAAACTGTAACTGTCCTTTCTTGTTACCATTAGTTTTGCCCCACTGTAGAACATCCTTTGAACTGCATGAACCCTTTAGAGTCCTCTGTGCAAATTATAACGATTTGTACATAATAATATCTAACGTTGATAGCCTCCCAAAACTAAAAACTTCAATCTTAACCTACTTACGCATGCAAGCAACCAATCCGGCAGTACGCCAGTAGTAGTCTCCCCGCATCCTTTTTTTTTTTAGTCCTTCGCGTTTTACTAATTACTAACAGAACAAGCACGTGCTTGGTGTCGCAAGTTCCACTTGATATGTACTGTACATAGTGCATCAACGTCTTGCAATATATTGAGTGGTCAATGAGACCATGAATTAAATCGTGGGGTGAGGTGGAAATAAGAACATTTGAATCAGGTAAAGGCATCCAGGAAATGGAGGGCAGATTGAAATCACCCGTGACGATAAGGTGGTCATTAACCCTAAGGGAAGAATGAATTTCTTGAATTAAGGATAAATGCTGCATATATATATCAGTATCGGACCTGGGTCTGGAATATACGAACATAAAACGTAGATAGAATAATCGTAAATAATCGTAATACGAACCGCCACAAACTCTAGATCAGTGTCAGTTTTAGAAATGATTTTAGAAACCAGATCGGATTTAACCACGATGAGAACACCACCGCCTGTCCTTATTGGACGTTCACGTCTAAAGATGGTATAGTTCCCTAAAAAAATTTCAAAGTCAGACACAGAGTAGTTGAGCCATGTTTCTGTAAAGACAATAAAATTGGCATCGAAAGAGACATTATTGACGTGCAGCCTACTGAGCTTGCCAAGTAAACTACGAACATTCTGATAGTGGAGAACAAAAGAATCAATTAGTTTTTTGGAGGCCTAGTTAAAGGAGTTTGAGGCCCGCGAGCACGAGGATTACTTTTGTTTTCGAGTTCGTGAACAATTGCATGCTCAGGCCACACAGAAGGATCAAGAGCCTTAGAAAATAGTAGGTCAGAAAGTGAAATTTTAACCGAAGATATATCACGTCATTGCTTAAAATTGAACTTGGAGACACTAAACTCAGTAACAGAAACATTCAATTTGCTGCTCAAGTGGGTCTTAACGTCGCCCTCAGAAGCATCTGGATTGAGGCGGGAAACAAAAATCTGGTTTTTCGGAGCAACACCAGCCAAAGGCACCGGTCCACGTTTGGCAACGCCAGAAATTGTCGACTGTTGGGGGCCATTTCTGGTAACGGCCGGCGCTAAGATAGTGACCACCGGGGGAACCACTGGGTGGGCATTCGACACCACCGACGCGTCGTTGATGGCAGCAGCATGCGACGTGGATGCCTGGTCGGTGTAGACGGGCTGCTGAACCGGGGGCATAGCTAAGTCGCCCAGTCCTAAAATGGGGACCGGTGCAACAACTTCAGCAGAGGCAGCAGCATGTAACGTGGATGCCTGGTCAACGTTGACAGGCTGCTGATCCAACAGCATGGCGAGATCTTCAAGCACAGAAGTTGGGACCGCTGCATCATCTTCACCAGAGCCGTTATCTACGGCTACGGGCTTGGAACGTGGGCTGAACTGCATAAGGGGGCTTGCAGGGTCTGAAAGAGAAAAGAACTTATCAGACAGGTTGCTCATATTTTTGTTTGCGGAGTCACTTAGCAGTTTTAGCGACTTAAAGTGGTGTTCCGCCTTCTGGAAACGAGTTGACAACTGCTTGAAGTCGGCCGCCAACAACTGAAACTTGTAGTATCCACCCTTTCGGAAAAACAAAAATTTAGGTAGCGGTTATTGATAACCGCCCTCGCTAAGGCACATGCACTTGTAACTGGTGGAATGAAAGAATGCAAGAAGATCACCCGATTTCATCGCTATGTCAAAGCTTTTAGTTAAGACCGCATTTTTAGGGAGTTTAGGCATAAAATAAAAAGTTCACGTGCACTCACGTGTTTTCCACCTTACTTACACGTGTGACTGACTTTTAATTATATTAGGTATATTATATGAAAGTATATACCATAAGCTGATAAATAAAAGGAACTACATATTAGAACTATCAAAGTGATAAGTGTTAGTTGCTGTGCCGAAGCTATGTCTCCGAAACAGGTGCAGTTCGAATTCTAATCTGATTTTATGCAGGCATCGGCCGTTAGTTTAGGCCAAAGGGCTTAAACAGCGCTCTCTGTCAACTCTGACAAAAAGGGGGTGCCGACACTTACGTAACCAAGATCTCGCTCAAAGAGCCGAGGCAGCCGCTCCTAACCTACCCCTTGAAAAAAGGGTCTGGGAGGCTGAAAAGATCGGTGGGATTCAGCTCAAATGGAATTTAGACCACGATACCAGCTTAAACGGCGAGCAGATGCCCCAGTGTTACGTAACTAACCCCAAAAACCCATTCATATTGCACCAGTCAAATAATTGTGAAGGAGTTTTGGAGGCATAAGAGCTGAAGAAAGAACAAATGAGTGAGTAAAACGCACTACGGCGGACGTGCCATGTGATTGCTTCGACCACGTGAATTAAATATATATAATGACATACCCATTGTCCTACGAACTCTGACTAAGCCTACTATAAGTACATACAATAAGTCCGTACACAAACACACATTATTGTAATACTCTGTAACACAACCACACTTGCCCAATACACCTTTGCTACCCATAGTCATCCAGTACACACCAGATAGCAACCAGGCGGCTACATGAATCCGAAAGCCAAGGCCAGTGGAATAAACCCAGGCTCCACAAAGGATGCAATCTGAAACTCCAGACAGTCCCTCCAAGTAGACTAAACATCTATGACTCAAGCCATCACCCAATTGTCACGTCCCCACGTTCAAAGTTCGGACTAGCCAAGACGAAAACAAGATATTAGATTTCGATAACAAGATCGTAAAATCAAAAGAGCGAATGCACTTGAATCCTAGAGAAGATTAATCATTAACTCCAAGCTCTCTTCAAATTTTCTTCAGAACTTCTAAAGTTTAACTCAATATTTGAAAACTTAAGACGTCAATCAATCCAGATCAATAAGCTGAGTGCAGTTTAAAACTTGAAACTATTCGGTCGGTGTTCTTCACATAAATAACTTGTATAACCAATATTCAGTTAAATAAAGTTTGTATTTTTTTTAACTTATGAATGTCCAAGTATTTAATTATATATATTCTTTTTGTTTTGTTCTTGTTAGATTCAATATGAAATCCTAAGAAGATTAATTAGAAGATTCTGTTTTGTATCAAAATTTGTTTCTTTTCCTTAACTATGAACTAATGCATAAATTACTTAAAGAAAATTAATATGTAAGACTAAGCAATATGAAATTGGGAAGTTTTGAAATATCTTTCTCTCTATATATATATAACCTAAATTCCTAATTATTCAGTGACTACATCGGAGTCATCTTGGGCCCAATGATACATCGGTGAGAGTAATAGCTACTGTGGGTATAAGTGTTTATATGCGTATATGATTATAATATGTATATAAATTAAAAGTTTTTGGTTTGTAATTGCGTAATAGTATTTATTATATTATAATTATTTATTTCGACCGCTGTCTAGCAGGTTTGGCTTACTATATAATTGAAACATGGATTGAGTTGTGACGTGTGTCTTAAATGAGCGTGGTGATGACCGACGCGTATAATATCCAAAAATCGTCTGGTCTAAGTACAGCAAGGTTTCTTATATTAAAAGCTCTATCAACTACCAATGATGTTCTTATCTCAAAGCTCCGATCTTACGACTGTATTTTATATTTTTTAAACAATTGTGTTAACTTATATAAGATGATTTGAGACGAGATATTCCGCCCAATTAATTACATACTCGTACTTAGTTATTGACAAAATTGATTCCATGCCAAAAATTACTTCTTATTGAATTAATGTTTAATGTAAATACAGCTGTTAGTTGTCAGTGAAGGTACTATGACAGTAAAATAAAGCCTATTTGTACTCTCATGAACATAAACATGGTCACTTAAATTATTATTATCTCCGTTCGTCGAGTACTCAAGCCAAGATCTACTAATTCATTCCCCCCCCTACCCCCCTTGCGAGGATACGCAGCAAAAGTACCAGGAAGGAAAGCGTAGGATAACGCTGAGCACTCGTTGGTATGGAGAAGAATGTGGTGATCCTGTCCACACGACTGGCATCGGTCGTTACTTCGACAAGTTCCTTTGGAATGGTGGTGGGCCAGGCAGTTGACGCAGTATTGCTTTTCAATGACTGCCAGGAGCCGTTTTTTCGCATCAAGCAGGAGAAAACGGTGGCACGGTTCCCTTGGCAGACTCGGCATTGGTAGGACAAAATACCTCGGGAACGTCTGCTCTTGCTGTCGTCGTACGGAACCCAGTAATTGGAGGAATCGGCAGAAGTGGTCAGTCGTGTGGAGAACGAGGAAATCCTTTGGATGGGTGCAGGAATTTGTGGTGCGTCATCCCGAGGATTCGGAACACTGGATGAACAATGTGTGATGCCGACCGAGGCAAGTAAGACAGTTGTGAGCGCTTGTGCAATTACGGAGTGGATGACCACTTGCAAAGCAATTTAAGCACAACTGCTTTTTTTGGATGTAGGATGATCGATCGACTATCGTCATCTGAAGGAAGCGTGGAAACAAACGCACTGGATGGTTCTCTGCAGAACAGAAATCGCATCTTTTGGATGCGAACAATCCGCGTACTAAAGGACTTTAGTACTCGCGGTGCCACGATGGATTTTGTCGGTTTGGACAGAACCTCTCGCAGGTTGTCTTGAACTTATCCATGTTGTTCTTGTTCCTGTGTGAGTAAATTTGTGTCATTAGGTTCGGTGTTGTCGAGTGTTATTCCCTGGTCGCCTATGTATTTTTTCATATTGTTTACATACGCCCTTTGCGTCTTGCCGGACTCTATATCGTTTACTACCGCTATTACTGGCGATTCTAGCTGTATAACCCTGAATGGACCCTCAAACTTTGGTGCGAGCTTGGCTGAGAACTTGTCGGATGCCTTTGACAGTGGCTGTTGTCGAACCCACACCATATCCCCTTTTTTCGTCTTCCATTCACGTCTCCTCAGGTTATATGTTCTGGCTTGGTCTTGTGCTGCTTTTTCCATATTCTTTCTTGCTAGCTCGCACGTTTCCTTGATTCGCGTTATTCGTTCTACCAAGGTCTCTTCGTTTATTGCCGAGCCTTTAGTTGCTTCATCAAACAGACTTCCCGCTAGTCGGCTCTCTCCCGTATGTGAGGTATGCCGGACTGTATCCAGTTGATTCTGAACGGCCGCTGTTAAAGGCTAGTGTCAGCTCTGGGAGTACTTCATCCCATCGGTCGTTTTTTTTCTCCCGTGAACTGTTCGATCATCGTTTTTATTGTTCGGTTCGCGCGTTCCGTCGGGTTTTCTTGCGGTGTATATGGAGCCGTGAACTGTTGGTGTACTCCCCACTTTGACATCTGCATCCTGAACTTGTGGCTCGTGAATTGGACTCCGTTGTCGGAAATTAACACCTTCGGGGCGCCGGTGAGTGCCAAGATCTTTTCTCGATAAGGTTTGAGGGCTGCTTCCGTGGTCACTTTTCGTATCGCGGTCAGCTCTACCCATTTTGAGAACTTCTCAATGAATACCAACAACATGTTGTTGCCGTGGCTTGATCTTGGCAATGGACCAACGAAGTCGACGCATAGTGTCTTTCCTGGTGCCTCCGCTATCTTCGTGAGCATTCTTCCGGACGCCTGCTGTTGTGACACCTTAAACTGTTGGCATGTTATGCATCGGTCAATGTAATTCTTGACTTCCCGATGCATTCCTGGCCAGTAGTATCGGTTAGCAATCCTGTGCTTGGTTTTTCTTACTCCCAGATGTCCTGCAGTTGCCGCTTTGTGATTCTAGTACTCCCGCTCGTTGGTGTTTGCCTACGCAGAGTTTCCAGCGTTGAATGTCTTCGTCCGCTGCCCATGATGGTAGGTGTCTATATAGTTTGTTGTTTTCAACGCAGTAGTCTGGCCAACGACTCGGGTTTTTTTCAATGTCTATCAATTTTTCTCTGATTCATTTGTCTTCTGCTACCTCGGCACTTTG
Organism: Drosophila kikkawai; assembly: GCF_030179895.1. NCBI lineage: Eukaryota > Metazoa > Arthropoda > Insecta > Diptera > Drosophilidae > Drosophila > Drosophila kikkawai. The sequence continues at coordinate 64,101 of NW_027222732.1, forward strand.
AACTTCCTCGGTGGGTTGTCTTGACAGTGTGTCGGCTACTACATTCAGCTTATCCTTTCGATGCCCATCTCGCCACTCGTCCTGATGGACTTTCTATAGAATTGAGCCACTTTAGCGCTAGATGATCCGTTATTACCACGAAGTGGTATCCTTCCAGATACATCCTCATCTTGTGTATTCCCCAGTGTATCGCGAGGCACTCTTTTTCTTTTCGTAGTTTGTGACTCGCATATGAGATGACGTGTTCCCCGTCGTCCACTTCTTGGGTGAGCACAGCCCTTAATCCACAGTTGTTTGCATCTGTCTGGAGTATAAATGTGTTTGTGAAGTCCGGGCATGCGAGTACCGGTGCTTCTGTTAGTGCTTTTTTTAGTTCTTCTGCTGCTTTCTCGTGTTCTTCTTTCCGATTTCGGTGAATCCGGGTACGAATCTTCGGTACCATAAGGCGACTCCAAGGAAGCTGTGAACTTGTTTCGTGGTTGTCAGGTCCCTGATCGCGGCTATTTTGTCAGGGTCTGTGTGTATTCCTCGTGCGCTCACCACGTGTCCCAGATATTTCAGTTTGTCTTGGTAGAATTGGCATTTCTACGGGTTGATTCGTGGGTTTGCTCTGCGTAGTCTTGCCAGTACCTCTTGGAGTTCCTCCAGGTGTTCTTTCTTTTCCTGCCTATGACTACTATGTCGTCGAGGTAGGCGAATGCGAATGGTTCCATTTCTGGGCCTATAACCTAATCTAGTGCCCTTTGGAAAGTTGCTGCCGCGGTGTCTAGACCAAATGTCATGACCTTCCATTGGAATAATCCTCGTCCCGGTACTGTAAATGCCGTGTACTGCTTGCTTTGCTCTTCCATGGGTATTTGCCAGTAGCCGTTCTTCAAATCCAGCGTGCTGATGTATCTTGCCTTTCTCAGTTGGTTCAGGATGTGATCCATCCGTGGTACCGGGTGTGCATCTCGTTCCGAGTGCGTGTTCAACTGTCGGTAGTCGATGCATAGTCTCCACTGATTGATCTTCTTTTTTACGAGAACTACTGGCGAACTGTAGTCTGAGTGTGAAGGTTCTATCAGGTCTTGCTGTAGGAGTTCCTCAATCTGTTCGTGGGTTATCTTTAGCATTGCTGGGTTTTTTTGATAGTACCTTTGCTTAAGCGGTCTGTCATGTTTCATATATATTTTGTGCTTAGCAATGTGACTTGTTCCGTGAATTTCACCCATCAGCTTTAGCTGCCTGCTGAGGAACTCCTCGATTTCTGCCTCTGTCGGTTCTGCTGACGCTATTCTTACTCTCTGGCTTTTCTTTCGTTTTCCCATCTGTGGCTTGATCTGTGTGGTCAAACCTCCGCATTGCAGTGTCGTGTCACACTGTGCCAAGAAATCTATCCCCAGTAGTGCACCTCCGATGACTTCGTCTAGTATTAGCAGCGTTATATCTGCTTTGCCTTTCCCGAGTTCAATCTGTAGACGTAATTCTTCTGTGGCCACCGTTGTAGTTTCTTCCGCTAGATTGATCACCTCGTCTGTTGGTTGGATTTCGCCATATTTTCGGAGTTTGTCTGCCAGTTTTGTCTGCCACTCTGACTTGGGCGATGATCTTTAGGCCGTCGAACTTGATCATCGTCTCTGCTGGTATGTCTGGGTTGTCACTGGCTGTCCCACCTGCCTCCCAGCGCCTCTTCCGTTTCCCTCGTACCTTCTGCAGCAGTCGATTGTTCTTATGTTGTCCCGTCCACATACCCAGCAAAACAGCCTCATCGGGTGGTTGCACTGGTGTGCTCTGTGTCCTGGTTGTTTGCACCGTCGGCACAGTTTACTCGTGTTGGTTATTCCTGCCATTCTTGCTTGTGTCTGTAGTGGGTATTGTGTTCCTAGGGCTTCGAACTCTTCCGTTAGTCTCAGATAGTCCTGTAGCGATTGTATTTCGCTACGCTTGGCATATCTCTAGAACTCCATGGTGCTGTTTCTATATGTCCACTCTAGCTTCTGTTCTTCGCTAAGTGTGGTGTGAGACATAATCTTCCTTAGTTCCCTTACGTAGTCTTTTGCGGGTTCCTGTGCGTATTGTTGGCGTCTCTTTATCAACTCAATTGCTCGTTCCCTATAATCTATTGGCACGTAGGGGAGACTGGGGATAGGTGAACCACGGGGATAGATGAACCACTACAAATATTTCACCTTCTGTCATGATTTTGTGTGCCATCTATATGTGTGTTGCTTACTTAGTCGATATCCTAACCTTACACCCGCGTACAGTCGCGTCAAACGATTGTTGTCGTTTTTATCGCTAATCGAAGTTTGTATTCGCCGTTTGCAGCTTCAATTGTGACCTAACGTTTTCCTGGAAAAATTTTATCGTGCTTCGCCAGTGGCATTGAACTTCATAAAATTATATTTTATCGTATTTCGTATTATGATATTTCCACGGATAGCTCACGCAGTTTAAATATTTCATGTTTTCTTCAAATCACTTCTAATTGGCTAATGACTTGTGGGGATACATGAACCACCAGGACTTACGAAGGTACCCAAAGGCTAAGCCACGAAAACAGACGACTCGGGGAAGAAAACGAGGAAGGAGTATCGTTGCTACAGACTCACCGCAGAAAAATTGATCAAGGAAAAACACAATCAGAAAACTCAAGAAACCTTCGAAATAAGAAAGAATAAAAACAAAAATTAGAATAAATAGCAATATTGTAATGTTTGATTTCATGCTGTAAAGGTGCAATGTTTATATTCGAACTGAAAGAAGGCATGCACAAAGAAATAAATTACACTTTTTTTTATACAATTGTAGTTTTTGTGCTATCCTGATAGGTGGTTCAACTATCCCCACGGGTGGGGATACCGAAACCATTTGAGACAAAAATTTGGAAAGCAAATAAACTTTACAAAACAAAATATAGTATTTTTGCATAATACTTAATATTCCAAGAAATGTGGGCTCTTTTAGATTTATATATACAGCAGACCCTTACGTCGAATTGTTCAGACATAATAATGTTAATAAAAAAAGTCGTTCACATATCCCCACTCTCCCCTAATAACGCGCGACTTGTTCCTTGAAGTCTGCCCAATCGTGCTCTTTTTCCGGGTTTGTCCGTCACCAGTCTAGGGCTGCACCTTTCAGTATGTCTACCGCTGCTGCTGTTATGTGTTCCAACCCTATGTCGTAGGCCGCTGCTAGTTCTTCCATTCGTGTTACGAATTCCAACGCGTCTCCTGTCCCGTCGAACGTTTCACCTCATCATCCTCGAATTGTGTTTATTGGCCGTTCTTTTTGCGTTCTGGCTTTGGGGAGCTCTCGAGTTCTTTCGGAGCTTGTTTCCTCCCAGTCTCTTTCAGTTTCTGCGTTCTTTGGCGGTTTCTTCTCTATTTCCGCTTGCAGCATTGCTGTGATCACATCCCAATTCACCTCGACCACGGGGCTGTCTTTGTTTCTTGCATGTCGCTGGCTTAATTCTCTTAGCCGGTTGACTCTTAGTTCGTCAGGAACATTTATCTTGAAAGAAGAAATGTTCCTAGGATAAGAAAATTTAAATTTTTCCACCTTAATTTTTTCTCTATCGGCTTTTACTTTGCTCTGGATAAAAGCTTTGACATCTTCCGATGTCTGATCAGGGGAAAACCGCGAAACAAATAACTGTTTCGTTGGTGAAATTGCCATAAGGGGTTTTGGCAAGGCAGACTGACCCACCTTACCAATTTCGGCCGATAGCCCGGGCCTGACACCCTGGCAGGGATTTAGACTAGGGCTCTGAGAGGACAACTGTTGGGACCCCCCAGGGGACAACACGGAAATGGGGCACGGTCTCACCCGCGACACATTCGGATACCGAGTCTTTTCTAGCACTTGATCTCAGGATTCTTGGAGTTCGTCCAGAGGTCGAGGGTTGTGTCGAGGAAGGCTGCTGTTGAGGGCCTGTCACTGGTGGTTGGGATCCGCTTGGATGCTGTACACCAGTTGCGGTTTTTTTTGCGCCTAGGAGACTCGTTTAATAGCTTGAGACTATTAAACTGAGTGTCCAGCGCCAAGAGCATATCTTGAGTTTTGCGACAACTCAATAACAGCTCTTTAAAACCGCCCGTGGTTTGCCGCATGAAAGACATCACTACCCTCTCCACCTCGCGGCAGGCCTCACAGCATTATTTTTGGCCACGTCGTCTACTGTCCGTGCAACAACACCAATGCACTTGGCATGCACTATGTGATCACACAGCCAGCAGGTGATGGTGAGATCACCGTAAGTAAGATTTTTATACCCTTGCAGGGTATTATAATTTCAGTCAGAAGTATATATTCTTGATCAGCATCAAAAGCCGAGTCGATCTAGCCATGTCCGTCTGTCCGTCTGTCCGTCTGTCTGTCTGTCCGTCTGTCTGTCTGTCTGTTTCTACGCAATCTAGTCCCTCAGTTTTAAAGCTATCTGAATGAAACTTTGCATGTAGTCTTCTATATGCTCTCACTGCTATATATGTCGGAACGGGCCAGATCGGACGGATATATCATATAGCTGCCATACAAATGTTCCATATATTTGTAAAAAAAAATTATAACTTTGCAGTTTTTCAACATTTTTGTACCATTTTTTAGATATGGCCATTTTATATTATTTCAGAATTTTGGTAAAAATTTTTGAAAATCGGACGACTATATGATATAGCTGCCCTAGGAACGATCGAGAAATAAATAGGAAAAAAAATTATAGCTTCGTTGTTTTTTAACGTATGTTTATCTACTCTGAGATATAAGATTTTTTTATTATTCTAGAATTATGGTATAAATTTCATAAAAATCGGACAACTATATCATATAGCTGCCATAGTAGCGATCAGTAGATGTAGAGAATATGTGAGGCTGGGATTGTAAAACTGTAACTGTCAAACTGTAAACATAATAAGTAAAGGTAAAATGTAATGAAACTCTGTTTTGTGAGTGTTTTCAGCATTTAAATCTATAATATAAACATCGAAACCAATCTGCAAGGGTATACACACTTCGGCGTGCCGAAGTTAGCTTCTTTTCTTGTTTTTACAATTTTTTGAGAAGCAGACCATATTAAGAGACATTTTAAAGACTTACCACTGTACCTTCGCTATTTAAGAGAGGGCGCAAGGGATGAAATGCAGCGACACTGGAAGAACGGAAGGGCAAAGAGCGGGAGAGCGTGAGATAAGCACTGACTAAAACCGTTTATAGCTGTCGCGACGACGCAAACAACAACAAACGCAAAAGGCACAAAAGGGAATGCAAAAAGAGCAAAATGCAAAGCAACCGCAGCAGCCCAAACTAAAATGCAATTTAAATTGATTTAAATAGCACAAAATAGACAAGTAGCATGCACACGCGAAGTGAAGGGGAATTATTAGAAACACCAAATAATAAATGTTAATTATTGAGGGGGAAAACTGTTACCCGCACAAGAAGAGAATAGGCAGGAAGTGATCTGCTTAGCTTGAGAGTTTATTTGCGACTGACTCGCGTTCATAGGTATATGCACAAACGCAAGTATGGGTTAGAGAACGAACATGCATTGCTTAGGGAAAATATTTATCTTCAACACCCTTCCTCAATGCAAGTACGTTATTAATGTTACTAATACAAGTTTAACATTTTAACAAATTCATTGTGTTTCTTTTTCGCCAGGTTCTTTGTCAGTATATCTGCAATCATTACATTTGTAGAAGCATATTTCAAAACTATCTGACCATCATTTACAATCTGACGAATGAAGTGATATCTTATATCTACATGCTTTGTCCTAGCATGATGCACTGGGTTCTTGGCTAGTTGTTGTGCACTTAAGTTTGTGACGGTTAGGTCATTCCTCGGGGCTCAAGGATGGCCAGGGTTCGTCTCAGAAATTTATTTGTTGTCTGAGGTGGTTGCTGAAAGAGATGCCGACCCGGTCCCAGAGGAGAACGCCGAGAAATATGCCGTAACTATTATTATTTGTTTATTGCCTCGAACATTACAACTGTTTAAAAGATTGGATTTAGTCTGCTGCCGTGGGTAGTCGCTCTGGAACGCCGCACTTCAGGGTCAGGTACATCCCTCCCGCTCGGGTCGACAGTGTCGGTGAAACGCCGATGCGCGGATGCCCCTCAGATCTCCTAGAGTGAGAATAAGCTGGTGGAGGCCCTCAGGTCTGCCAGTTAGTGGACTAACTTGTTAGCGGAGACCCTGAGATCTTCCAGTTAGCGAGCAGATTTGTGGAGTCCATAAGGTCTTCCAATCTTTAGAAGTTTGTAGAGGCCCTAAGGTCTTCTAAGATGGAGAATTTTGTAGAGGCCCTAAGGTCTTCTAAGATGAGAAGTTTGTAGAGGCCCTAAGGTCTTCTAAGATGAGAAGTTTGTAGAGGCCCTAAGGTCTTCTAAGTTTGTAGAGGCCCTAAGGTCTTCTAAGTTTGTAGAGGCCCTAAGGTCTTCTAAATGAGAGAAGTGGTTAGAGGCCCTCAGGTCTTCTAAGATTGAGAAGTTGTTAGAGGCCCTTAGGTCTTCTAAGATTGAGAAGTTGTTAGAGGCCCTTAGGTCTTCTAAGATTGAGAAGTTGTTAGAGGCCCTCAGGTGTTCTAAGTTTGAGAAGTTGTTAGAGGCCCTTAGGTCTTCTAAGATTGAGAAGTTGTTAGAGGCCCTCAGGTCTTCTAAGTTTGAGACGTGCACGGAGGCCCTAAGGTCTACCGAGATATATAGAGACTTATAGGGAGGCCCTTAGGTCTTCCAATATTGAGACGTACAGAGAGGCCCTAAGGTCTTCCACAAGTTATAGACGTAAGATATGGTCGGGATCCCGACTATGGGTTACCGCTTACCACTATACCTTACTTAACCGTGCCCCTTGGGTGACTCCTTGCTGCTGGCTTCCCCTTAGCTCCTGTTAGAGGACTTGGCCGATCGCTGGCCGAAAACTGAATCCTTCCAAGGGCTGAAGCTCGCCTTATATAGGGCTTCGGTACGGCCGATTGTGACCGACGCGCCCGGAGAAATTTGCCATTAAGAGTGTGGCCAGATCCTCATTTGGGCCAGTGTGACCCTTTGCGCCCGATCATGGCGCGCGCGCGTATTTAATTCAAATTTATTCCATATTCCATTTCATAGTTTTCTATTGTATAATCCATTATCATCCTTATTTTATATTTTATATATATCTTTGTGCGCGTCTGCGCGTCACAAGTTGTCTCCAAAAACGATCGTCGGGGTTTCTGCGTCCCCGCAGCCAAGTTCGATGATCAGCCGCCTCATAGCAACTGCCTCCTTGCACGCCGTCGACAACGCCATGTACTCAGCCTCGGTACTGCTGAGTGCTACGCTGTGCTGCTTCTCCGACTTCCACGATGTCGGACCACCAGCCAAAAAGAACACGTATCCTGTATACGATTTTCGATCAAGCCTGTCGCGCCACCCCAATCGGCGTCGACGTAGCCAGCAAACGCCTGTCCCGTCTTCTTGTAGTGCAGCTTGTATTCCAATGTAGACGCCAGGTAACGCATTACATGCTTAACGCCTGCTAGATGCTCGCTATGCGGTTCCTTATTCCGCTGTGCCAATTTCGCAACGGAATGAAGAATATCCGGTCGGGTCGTAAACGCCAACCACATCAGCTCGCCAACTACTGTCCGGTATTCCGTCTCGTCCACCTTTGCGCATTGCTCATTACACGCAACCTGATACCCTGGATCCAAAGGTGTAGACGCAGGTCTGCAACTCTCGACTTGATGTCGATGCAGCAGGTCCTGGATATACTGGGTCTGCGCTAGGGTTATCTCTCCAAGTTCACCCTTGCGCTCTATCTCCATGCCTAGAAACAGCCGTAACGATCCTTTATCAACACATTCGAACGCCGCTGACATCGATGTCTTAATGTTGAGTAAGTCTGTTTTCTTCTGGCATGCTATAATGAGATCATCAACATAAACAAGGATTAATGCTATATTACCATCATCCGCACGCTTATACAAGCACGGCTCATTCTGCAACGGATGGAAGCCAATGCCCTTCAGAACACCATCCAGTTTGATGTTCCACTGTCTACCAGCCTGCTTCAATCCATACATGGCCTTCTTCAGTAAAAGCACTCTTCCTGCTTTGTCACCTTCTGCATAACCTTCGGGTTGGTGCATGTACACGGTGTCCTCCAAGTCGCTGTTGAGGTATGCCGTACATACGTCCATCTGGTGTAAGTAGAGTTCCATTTCTGCCGCCATGGCCAATAATAAACGCATGCTCTCCAATCGGCAAACTGGTGCAAACGTTTCGCTGTAGTTTACGCCGTAACGTTGAGAACATCCTTTCGCCACAAGTCGAGCCTTAAACCTCTCCACCTTTCCGTTTTCATCACGCTTCACACTGTATACCCACTTACAGCCGATGGGCTTCTGGCTGCTAGGTAAATCTGTGACTTCCCATGTCTGATTCGTAATCAAGGCATCATATTCAGAACGCATCGCTTCTCGCCATTGTGTAGAAAACTCGCCACTGATCGCCTCACCGTACGTCGAAAGAATTTGTACATCTCTTCCAGCCAAAGTTCCAAGTATATTGAACTGCTTCTTTGGGCGACCGGGTCTGCCCGTACGTAAAATTCTGGGTCTGCCGGGGCCAACACGCTGCTCCTTCACGTCGTCCTCACATTCGGTGTCCACGCCGTCGCTGTCCTTCTCCTCACTTTCGCTGCCGCTTTCATCCTTGATGCCGTCTCCATCAACGATGCCATCAGCCAGTTCGGAAAATTTTTTCTGATCATCTTCGCTTGTTTCCTCGGTCGACTGCCATTCAAACGAAATAGTCTCGTTTCCAGCATGTTTCGCTTCGCTTTCCCTCTCATCGAAAAGGACGTCTCTCTTCTCGACCACTTGCCGCTTCTTAGAATCATACAGCCGGTAAGCTTTAGCTGTCCTCGAATACCCTACCATTCGGTATTCTGTGCCCTTTGGTTGGAATTTACTACTCTGGACACCTTTGTCAAGCGCCACTGCAATGGAACCAAAAACTTTGAGATGACTGATCGAGGGCTCAATGCACCTGTAGGTGATGGATTTCGTAGATACACTGCCGTATATACCGCCTCTGCCCACAATGCTTCACAAAGTCCAGACTGCACGAGTAAACATCTTGACATCTCAACCAATGTCCGATTGAAACGCTCTGCAACACCATTTTGTTGCGGTGTGTAGGCAACTATGAGCTGCCTCGTAATTCCATTTGCTCGTAGAAATGCATAAAATGCTCGGTTCACATACTCGCGACCGTTATCGCTCCGCAAGCAAATTAATTTCTTCCCAGTTTGTCGCTCGGCCATGTTTTTGAACTCCACAAATTTATCAAAAACTTCATCTTTGCGCTTCAGAAAATAGACGAACACACGTCTGGATTTGTCGTCAACAAATGTAAGGAAATACTTCGATCCTCCAATCGAACTTGTTCCAAACGGTCCGCACACATCTGAATGCACCAACTGCAACAGCTCCTCCGATCGATTCTCCGTCTGAGATGGGAAAGACTTTCCATGCACTTTGCTCACCATGCACGTATTGCACGGAGACTTCCTCGAAAAATCAGCCTTTTCCAGACCGCTCACCATTTGTCGTTTGGCGATTTCCATGAGACTTGCGTAATTCAGATGACCAAATCTTTTATGCCACAAAACAGCTTCAGACTCATGTGCAGCATAACATTTGTTCTGCGATTCGGTAAACAAATACAAATTGCCAACTCTGTTTACAGTTATCCGGCCGTCACCGTTCTGCACGACGCTCGCGCTTTTTTTTCCAAAAGTGACCACACAGTCTTTGTTTACCGCGTGGCTCACGGACATAAAATTACTCTTTAATTTCGGCACATAAAGAACATTGTTCAACTTCAGCTCACACATTCCGATTTTCAGGTTGACTTCACCCTTTCCTTCCGCTCTTAACAGGCCGTCGTCTGCGAGTCCGATCATTTTGGTGTGGTCTTCAAATTTCGCAAATTTGTTTTTGTTGCAGCACATGTGGCTGGTCGCGCCGCTGTCGAGACACCAAGTCCCTAGATCAAGAGAAACACTGTTTAGCGCGCCTAAGAGAGAACAGTTCATAGTTTTTGCTCGCTCTTTGCTCTCGACTGTCCGTCCGTTACTTCGACAGTTTTTCTGTATGTGGCCGAATTCACCACATCTGTAGCACTTTACCGTTCCTTTGCCTTTTCTCGGCCGTTGCCTAGCAACCAACGCTTGCTCGCTCGTCGTGTTCTCGCCGTCTCTCCTTTCTCCTTCTTCCTTCAAATTTATGCACAGATTCTCGAATGCCGGTAAATTGTCACGCGTTTCAATAGCAACAACAAAGCTTTCGTAATCTTTTGGAAGGCTGGAGAGTAGAATGATTGCTCTTAGCTCTTCATTTAAATCGATTCCAACACTTGCAAGCTGATCCAAAATTTCGACAAACATATTGATGTAACTGGTCATGCTCTGGCCGTCCGCCATCCTAAGGCTCAATAATCTTTTGTAAAGCGAAACTTTGCGTACCGGTCCGCTGGGTTGGTGAACTTCTTTAAGTTTCGTCCACGCTTCAAACGCGTGTCCACAGTGCTTGACATATCCCAACTGTGAGGGTTTTATGCTTAGGATGATCGTTGCCAAGGCCTTCTGGTCCAATCCTGTCCAGTCCACTCCTTCTGGAACTGCCTCTTGTTTTAGCTCCCCTGATGCGACTTTCCACAGCTCTGCGTGCACCAAAACGCTACGCATTTGGACACACCACGAATCGTAATTCCTTTCATCGAGCTTCTCGATTTGGTACATCCCGCTCATATCGCTGCTGTCGATCTCCGGAGTTAGAAAAACAAACGAGCCGAACACTCAAGCTACATTTAAGTCTTTTACTTATCCGCGCAATTATTTCTTGAAGCCGCACAATGGTTTTAGGCGGGGTCTGGGCCCATAACCTATTGAGGGGGAAAACCGTTACCCGCACAGGAAGAGAATAGGCACGAAGTGGTCTGCTCAGCTTGAGAGTTTATTTGCGACTGACTCGCGATCATAGATATATGCACAAACGCAAGTATGGGTTAGAGAACGAACATGCATTGCTTAGGGAAAATATTTATTTTCAACATTAATAAACCCCGGAGGTTTTTACACAAATCGGGAGCGCAAGAAAAAAACACGTCCGTTCATTTTGATGGAAGAATTGATATGACTGGTCATTTCATACAACGAAAATGGAACCAAAAATTTCTTAGCGACAGGCCCCAGAGCTGTTCGCGACGGGCCCCGAGATTTCGTGTGCGCCCGAAGCGACAGGCCCTGTAGCTTCGTGTGCGCTCGGGTTTTTCGCTCTCTCATTCTTATGCTCGCACACTGGTTGCGAGAGTTCAGTCGCAGAGTGGCGCATCTTCAGAAGGTGCGATTGAATTCTTCTTTATATGTATGCGTGTTCATGCATTCACGTACACGGGTACATGTGTGCGATCATTTCATTTCGGCCCAGCAAGAATATTTGGTCTTTTGCTACTTCTCGCGCTAGGTACCCTAACAATATGGGCAATAGTGAATATGGTTAATGATAAAAATAAGAATGTTATAATAAGTACGTCTCCGAAACATATTTTGTTTTTAGTTGAGGAACAGCGGAAAGGGTCTTTGGTAACGCAGCATTACCAACTTCAGCCGGTGCTCCGGCCCTTTTTTACCCTGTGCAGTGATACAACTTTTTTCCATTTTTACTGGAGATTACATCAGCGATACGGCCCATTAAGTCGAGACACTTGGCGTGTACGACCGCATCGCGGAGCCAGTAATAAAGGATACGCTGATCTCCCAAAACATTTTTTTTTTGCAGCGTTTGATAGCGCATATTGTCAGCACTGTTCGGCTGGGGGAAAACTTGCTGGTTTCGTTCCGTAGGATGAGCACGAATTATTATTACAGAATTCACTCCCGCGCCGCAGTCGTAAACACCAAAGAAAAGTCACCACCAAAATGAATAGAAGTAAGAAAGTAGGAGGCCCGGAGGCGTGGTTATTTTCTAATGTTAACGACCGTGGACGTGGTCCTCTTTATTTGGCTTTAGTATAGGAATTAAAAATACAAGCTGGAGTGGGAGATCAAACAACTAGGAGAGCGGGAGCGGCCGCTCAGCGATGCGACGATCGGCCAGAGCCGAAGCATCCGCTAGAAGAGCGGGAGCGAGAGAGCGAGCTGAGGAGCTTTGAAGAAGCGGGAGCGCTTCGGAGTCGCGGGGGGCGGGAACATAAGCTCCTGACCTGAACAAGCACTATGACCTCATTGTCAACAAACTTTCGACCATGATGGAAGAGCGGGAAAATAAGTATGGGAGAGCAGAAAACAAGGAAAGCTTAGAACCACTTAAGTCCAGCTGTAAGTAACGGTGAAAAATAAACGCGACAACAAAAAAAGGGGACAAGAAAATGCTGGACCCCGGTGGTTTTAAGAACAAAGTAAATACAAAAATTCGGAGCGCAAAGCAAAAACACGACCATTCGCTAAAAGTCAAAGACGATTGATGATGATTATAATGATGATGATTGATTTCTAACACTCCTTCTCAACAGTGTTTGTCATTTTACAGGATTCTTTACTAATTTCTGCGAGCTTTGATTAACGCGGTGTGTTATAATCGGTGGGACTTTACCAAGACCCATCTCGCTCCAAAGCTGCCTCCTTTGCAGCTGAAGAATGTGCTATATACCCGGCTTCTGTTGTGCTGAGAGCTACCACGGCTTGTTTTTTGGGCTCCCAGCTGATCGCTGCATTTGCTACCAAAATATCCAGCCGGTGACGGATCTCGCTGTCGTCTCCAGTCCAGTCGCCGTCCATATAACAACAGGCAACCTATTATGTTCGCTGATAGTTTACCTGGAATGTCTTTGTACCGTTGAGCAAGCTTCGCCACAGAATGGAGTATATCTGGCCTGGTTGCTATCGCCAAATACATGAGCGAACCTATCAGGCCTTGGTATTCAACTCCAGCACTCTTCCTTGCAGCATTGAAAGTGGTAGCCAGCTACAGTTTTGTATCCCGTAGGTTTGTATCCCGTATTGCTTATGGCCCACTCCTGGCCAAGCTTCTCCGTCCCTACATAAGCTGCAAGTCCGTCTGCAACAAGTGCGAGCCTTATGGGACAAAGTGGAAAAAAGTATGAAACGTGCTCCGATATAATTGCCGTAGAAGGATCCCTTAGCAGATTACCTATGCTTTAGTTCAAAAAATACGACTACTGCTTTTCCGTATACGAGTCATGCGCATGACTCAATCCGTTTAGGCTTCAGCGCAGCCGTTAATTTCGCCCGGTTGCGCTCATCTCCTTGCGATAAGGAATTTTTCGATGGAGACTATCTTCGATGACCCATTTTTCGAGGCCTATTCATAGCAGTATATGTCAACAACCCCAGGGGGACACCGGTTGAGAAGCTTTTTCATCAGCGGTGAGGCAAGAGCCATCGTTCCCGGACTATACTCACGATTATATACAATACGGGTCAGATGATGCAGATAGCATGTTGAATAGACTACATTAGCCAGAACGGGCTGTTAGAAATGTACACCTGACAGGTAGCGATTTACCTAAACAAGCCCAAACCAATCTGTTAACTAGTTTCGTTAACAGTTTATGAATGTATTTATCATTTAAAGCAAAAACCATGACCATTGGTTATATGGTTTTTGTGTAATAATATATGGATTTTGTTTAATATTACATGAAAGTTGACCAATTTAACAATTTTTGTAGGGCCTTAGGGCGTCCACAAACTTCTCGATATTGGAAGACCTTAGGGCCTCCACAAACTTCTCTATATTGGTAGACCTTAAGGCCTCCACTAACTGGCAGACCTGAGGACCTCCACTTACTGGTAGATCTCAGGGTCTCCGCTAGCTGGTAGACCTCAGGGCCTCCACAAGTCGTTCTCAATCTACGAGATCTGAGCGGCTTCTGCGCAGGGTCGTTTCACCGACACTGTCGACCCGAGCGAGAAGGATGTACCTGATACTGGAGTGCAGCCTTCCAGAGCGTCTACCGGCGGCAGCAGACTAAACCAAATCTTTCTAAACAGTTGGAATATTCGAGACAATAAACATATACAGGCCTGCTCCGGTAATCGAAAACGGCAAGTTTTTTTTCGTTTTCGTTTTTGAAAATGAGAAATTGGTGCTCCGGTAATCGAAAACGAAAGATTTTTTTGATTTGAAAAACGGGAACCTTTTTCTGGCCGGAATGAAAAGTAAATGGCATTTTTTAATTGAAATCAGATCTTATTTACAAAAGGAAAAAAATAGTTTACTCAGTGGTCTATTGATGTTTATTCCACACCACTATAAGATCATTCTGGCAGGTAGTTATTTAAAAAAAAAATTATTTCTGACCCCACCTCAGATTTGACAACAAAATTTTTGTCGTGTTCAACCAGTTTTCTCGTTTTTGCGATAGTTCGAAAAGTTCACCTCAAAATTTATCGCCAAGGTTGCCATATTGTTGGTGGAACGAAACAGCCAGTTCAAAATACTTATAAAATATAAATGAATACATTAATAACTATAAGGAGAGCCAAAATTGTTCTTTATAAATAATGCTATTTAATTTAATTGCTTAATGGTCAAAGTTGACCAAATAATTAATTGAGACCACCGGAATTAAAACTGTGAAAAATGTGGCAGCATCTTAAATGCCTAGATTTCTTTAACTCCATATATGTTTTATATGGAGAAAATATATGGATTTATAATATAATAATATATGTATATGTATATATATGGATGTTAGCGGACTGTATTTCGATTAATTTTTTATTATTGGATTTTTATTTTCTATCGTGCTTCATAAAAATCAATGTCTTTATGTAAGCCGATATGTATGGACGTATGTATTTAATTTTATTCTTATGTAGGAACCGTTTTGTACATTGATGTACGGATAAATGCCAATATGTTTAGAGGAAAGCGGAATAACAAGAATATGGCGACGTTCAAAACGGAGACGGATTAAAAATTTGCAAATTGTAGGAAATGGAAAATTCCTCAACTGCCGTTGTCAGGAAAACTCGCACTTGGAGTCGACACGGAAAATTAATCTTGCAGCAGAGTGACCGAAATTAATTGTTCGGACTACTGCTGAAGATCGGCAGAGAGGGGGGCGACGGAATTCGGAGTACTTATCTTGGAAGCAGAGAAACGCCGAGAACTGCTGGTGAAGCGGAGTTGTAGAAAAAATCCGGAATCCAAAATCCAAAATCCAATAAAATCCGGAAATCCAAAATCCACAAATCCGGCTCTGAAGGACCAAAATGTTCGGCTGGGGGGAAAATTGCTGGTTTCGTTCCGTAGGATGAGCACGAATTATTATTACAGAATTCACTCCCGCGCCGCAGTCGTAAACACCAAAGAAAAGTCACCACCAAAATGAATAGAAGTAAGAAAGTAGGAGGCCCGGGGGCGTGGTTATTTTCTAATGTTAACGACCGTGGACGTGGTCCTCTTTATTTGGCTTTAGTATAGGAATTAAAAATACAAGCTGGAGTGGGGG
Organism: Drosophila kikkawai; assembly: GCF_030179895.1. Lineage (NCBI taxonomy): Eukaryota > Metazoa > Arthropoda > Insecta > Diptera > Drosophilidae > Drosophila > Drosophila kikkawai. Next base: position 79,613 of record NW_027222732.1, read on the forward strand.
TTCAAACAACTAGGAGAGCGGGAGCGGCCGCTCAGCGATGCGACGATCGGCCAGAGCCGAAGCATCCGCTAGAAGAGCGGGAGCGAGAGAGCGAGCTGAGGAGCTTTGAAGAAGCGGGAGCGCTTCGGAGTCGCGGGGGGCGGGAACATAAGCTCTTGACCTGAACAAGCACTATGACCTCATTGTCAACAAACTTTCGACCATGATGGAAGAGCGGGAAAATAAGTATGGGAGAGCAGAAAACAAGGAAAGCTTAGAACCACTTAAGTCCAGCTGTAAGTAACGGTGAAAAATAAACGCGACAACAAAAAAAGGGGACAAGAAAATGCTGGACCCCGGTGGTTTTAAGAACAAAGTAAATACAAAAATTCGGAGCGCAAAGCAAAAACACGACCATTCGCTAAAAGTCAAAGACGATTGATGATGATTATAATGATGATGATTGATTTCTAACACTCCTTCTCAACAGTGTTTGTCATTTTACAGGATTCTTTACTAATTTCTGCGAGCTTTGATTAACGCGGTGTGTTATAATCGGTGGGACTTTACCAAGACCCATCTCGCTCCAAAGCTGCCTCCTCTGCAGCTGAAGAATGTGCTATATACCCGGCTTCTGTTGTGCTGAGAGCTACCACGGCTTGTTTTTTGGGCTCCCAGCTGATCGCTGCATTTGCTACCAAAATATCCAGCCGGTGACGGATCTCGCTGTCGTCTCCAGTCCAGTCGCCGTCCATATAACAACAGGCAACCTATTATGTTCGCTGATAGTTTACCTGGAATGTCTTTGTACCGTTGAGCAAGCTTCGCCACAGAATGGAGTATATCTGGCCTGGTTGCTATCGCCAAATACATGAGCGAACCTATCAGGCCTTGGTATTCAACTCCAGCACTCTTCCTTGCAGCATTGAAAGTGGTAGCCAGCTACAGTTTTGTATCCCGTAGGTTTGTATCCCGTATTGCTTATGGCCCACTCCTGGCCAAGCTTCTCCGTCCCTACATAAGCTGCAAGTCCGTCTGCAACAAGTGCGAGCCTTATGGGACAAAGTGGAAAAAAGTATGAAACGTGCTCCGATATAATTGCCGTAGAAGGATCCCTTAGCAGATTACCTATGCTTTAGTTCAAAAAATACGACTACTGCTTTTCCGTATACGAGTCATGCGCATGACTCAATCCGTTTAGGCTTCAGCGCAGCCGTTAATTTCGCCCGGTTGCGCTCATCTCCTTGCGATAAGGAATTTTTCGATGGAGACTATCTTCGATGACCCATTTTTCGAGGCCTATTCATAGCAGTATATGTCAACAACCCCAGGGGGACACCGGTGGAGAAGCTGTTTCATCAGCGGTGAGGCAAGAGCCATCGTTCCCGGACTATACTCACGATTATATACAATACGGGTCAGATGATGCAGATAGCATGTTGAATAGACTACATTAGCCAGAACGGGCTGTTAGAAATGTACACCTGACAGGTAGCGATTTACCTAAACAAGCCCAAACCAATCTGTTAACTAGTTTCGTTAACAGTTTATGAATGTATTTATCATTTAAAGCAAAAACCATGACCATTGGTTATATGGTTTTTGTGTAATAATATATGGATTTTGTTTAATATTACATGAAAGTTGACCAATTTAACAATTTTTGTAGGGCCTTAGGGCGTCCACAAACTTCTCGATATTGGAAGACCTTAGGGCCTCCACAAACTTCTCTATATTGGTAGACCTTAAGGCCTCCACTAACTGGCAGACCTGAGGACCTCCACTTACTGGTAGATCTCAGGGTCTCCGCTAGCTGGTAGACCTCAGGGCCTCCACAAGTCGTTCTCAATCTACGAGATCTGAGCGGCTTCTGCGCAGGGTCGTTTCACCGACACTGTCGACCCGAGCGAGAAGGATGTACCTGATACTGGAGTGCAGCCTTCCAGAGCGTCTACCGGCGGCAGCAGACTAAACCAAATCTTTCTAAACAGTTGGAATATTCGAGACAATAAACATATACAGGCCTGCTCCGGTAATCGAAAACGGCAAGTTTTGTTTCGTTTTCGTTTTTGAAAATGAGAAATTGGTGCTCCGGTAATCGAAAACGAAAGATTTTTTTGATTTGAAAAACGGGAACCTTTTTCTGGCCGGAATGAAAAGTAAATGGCTTTTTTTATATGAAATCAGATCTTATTTACAAAAGGAAAAAAATAGTTTACTCAGTGGTCTATTGATGTTTATTCCACACCACTATAAGATCATTCTGGCAGGTAGTTATTTAAAAAAAAATTATTTCTGACCCCACCTCAGATTTGACAACAAAATTTTTGTCGTGTTCAACCAGTTTTCTCGTTTTTGCGATAGTTCGAAAAGTTCACCTCAAAAAGTTATCGCCAAGGTTGCCATATTGTTGGTGGAACGAAACAGCCAGTTCAAAATACTTATAAAATATAAATGAATACATTAATAACTATAAGGAGAGCCAAAATTGTTCTTTATAAATAATGCTATTTAATTTAATTGCTTAATTGTCAAAGTTGACCAAATAATTAATTGAGACCACCGGAATTAAAACTGTGAAAAATGTGGCAGCATCTTAAATGCCTAGATTTCTTTAACTCCATAATGTTTTGCCTTTTCCCGGCTTCAAAATAAGCAATTATAAATATAAAAGGCAGTTCTTCACGTTGTTTGCTTTTTACCAAAAGAACAAGTCAAGTGCTTGAGAAATAAGAAACGATGAAAAACGAAACATTCCGATACCAAAAATTTTTCGAAAACCGGAGCAGCTAAAAACGAAAACGGTTCGTTTTCGCCCAAAACGAAAACGAAAAAATTTTACGATTACCGGAGCAGGCCTGATAATTATAGTTACTGCATATTTTTTGACGTTCTACTCTGGGACCCAGTCGACATCTCTTTTAGCAACCACGTCTGGCTAAATATACAAATTTCTAAGACGAACCGTGGCCCATGATACAATTGTATAATTGTATCATGCCCTGGCCATTCCTGAGCCACCGGAAACGACAAACAGTCACAAAGTGCTCTCGAAGTTTTTCCAGCAGCTCGTCTCTTTTTGGCTACTTATTCCAATTCTTCTCCCGTCTTTTTATACCCTTGCAGGGTATTATAATTTCAGTCAGAAGTTTGCAACGCAGTGAAGGAGACGTTTCCGACCCTATAAAGTATATATATTCTTGATCAGCATCAACAGCCGAGTCGATCTAGCCATGTCCGTCTGTCCGTCCGTCTGTCCGTCCGTCTCTCCATTTCTACGCAAACTAGTCCCTCAGTTTTAAAGCTATCTGAATGAAACTTTGCATATAGTCTTCTATATACTCTCACTGCTATATATGTCGGAACGGGCCGGATCGGACGACTATATCATATAGCTGCCATACAAATGTTGGATAAATTTGTATAAAAAACAACATTTTTTCATAATTTTGAGATATGGCCATTATTTCAGAATTTCGGTTTTAATTTTTTGAAAATCGGACGACTACATCATATAGCTGCCATAGGAACGATATATAACTTCGTTGTTTTTTAACGTTTTTTCATCTACTCCGGGATATAAGCCTATTTTATTATTCTATTTTGGTATAAATTTCATAAAAACAACTATATCATATAGCTGCCATATAAACCGATCGGTAGTTGTAGAGAAAATGTAAAGCTGAGAATGGAAAACTGTAACTGTCAAACTGTAAACATAATAATATAGGTAAAATGTAATGAAATAATATCTGCAAGGGTATACAAACTTCGGCGTGCCGAAGTTAGCTTCCTTTCTTGTTAATAATCTTTTATCTATTATAATATGTCGGGCTTTCCTTCCTGATCCTATAACTCCAGAACGCACGAACCAATTTCGACGGTTTTGCATTCGTGGAAATGTCTCGGGCTTCGTGATATATGCAGCAAAGAAAATGCAGGAAAAATTGCAACAGAAAAGCGGGAAAGTCATTTTTGCATACATCGCCATCACTGATACATAGCATGCCATAATTCCTCAGTTTATTTCATGAGACAAACCGAACTTTTGTTCAATATTGTGAAATTGTGAAAAAAGTAAAAAAAATGTATTATTTGTTTCCTAACATTTCAATTGGAATTAAGTTAAGATGGTAAGCTGTGTGAATTTTTTATTTAATTAATATAATATTGGGCACTTTCGAATGGTTTAGTAAAGCAAATGGTGAATCTGAGCCTTGGGAATTTGTAGCATTTGAGGCAAGCTTAGTGTCCTCTTCTTCGGACTTAACCTCATATATTTCAGCGGTTAAAAAAAAAATTGCAAATCAAAAAATCTGTCCCCCCTGGTCAAAGCATGTGATTGTCAAGTAGTTCGATGCAGGAGAAAAAGAGGACAGTAGGAATTACTCTTCCTAGGCTTGATTTGACCATTTCTGCGCCTTCTACGTCTTCCAGTTCATTCAAAAAAAAAAAAAAAATACCCAACTAAACCTAACCTAAATTGTACTCTAATAGTGTCACATTTGCTTCCCCAGTATTGTGTTCACAGAAACCTCTAAAAGACTTTCTGATAGGGTCCACTTAGTAAGTAGTTCTTGGTGTTTTTAACATCCCAGGGGCTATTTCGTCCCTAGATAATTCCACTAATACACTTCTTACCACAACACATCACAAACAATGTACCATGTAGTTTACCAAAGAGCACTTCAATGAATCGGATATAGAAGAGGGCATTGCCACCCTGCCGCAATCAATTTGTTACTTACATTTATATTATTAGTCACCATAAATCGTACTTTTTTTTATTTCTAGATACATCAGCAAATCATAAAACTTCAAATAAATGGATTAGTGGTCAAGATTACTACAGATTAGATGGAAAAACCCCAAAAAATATTCGACATGAAATGATAAAGCGATTCAACTGTGAAACCAACAGACGAGCTCGTGTATTTTTAATATCATCTAGGGCTGGAGGTCAAGGCATTAATTTAATAGGAGCAAACAGAGTCATAATTTTAGATACTTCTTGGAATCCTTCTAATGATCAACAAAACATTTTTCGGATTTTTCGTTTAGGTCAAAAAAAAAATTGTTATGTATACCGCCTAATTGCGATGGTAAGTACTTCAATGACAAAATTTCAATAATAATTTTGATAGTCTTGCAGGTTATTATAATTTTATGAAGTATACTATAATTTTATATTTAATGCAATTATATATCTGATTAGCATTAACATCAGATTCGATCAAAACATGTCTACATTTCTACACAGCTAGATCCTCAATTTCAGAGCTCTTTAAATAAAACTGCGAATAGCTTTCTATCAAAAGTTGTCCATGAGAAATAAGAGGAAAACATTTGTACCGCGCAAAAAAAAAATATATATATTTATAAGGGGTAAGATAAATAATAGAAATAATTATCGACATCAAAGAATAAAGATGATGCCTAGTTTGAGTGCATGCGTCGCACAGTAGCGCCTTTTCTCATTAAGCGTTGCAAAAATCATATCTTTTGAACCAAATAAGGTAATCGAATAATTTAAACGGCCTTGGACAGGTAATTGTTGTAAAATGTATATATCTACAACATAATGTACCACGCCCACAAAGGGTATCAAAGTAATGAAACAATTTTTTTAAAATATCTTTTATTTAATTTTTTATGGTTATTTTTATGTATTTGCTCAAATAATAATAATAATTGAAAAACTGAACAAAATATATTTTTTTAATTCAAAGTGTAACCGCCACGCGCTACAGTTAGTATATTTCTTGGAATGTATGAAATTGTGCCGGTATTTTGGTATATTTAACCCTGAGTAGTTTTGGTTTATGCCGTTGCATTTCCGCAGATGCAGACGATGAAAGTTAACCCTGATCCAGGAAAGATCCACGTAATTTATAGGCATATTGTAGTCGATGGCTTTCATCGGCTTCAGTAGTTATAGACTACTTTAGGCAGAAAATTGTGGAAATAATGGATACCTATACAAGCCCAAACCAAAGTGCCGTTTTTTTCGGTTCTTTAATAGTTTATGAATGTATCTATCATTTAAAGTAAAAACCATAACCATTGGTTTTATGGTTTTTGTGTAATATTACCTGAAAGTCGGCAAATTTACTCATTTTTTGGTATGATGCAAAAAACGAAAGAAAGTTCAAATTTGAATGCTCATATCTTAAAAAAAAAAATCTTAAAATAGATTTTATTGCATGATATATTCTATTTTTGCAACGCTAATTGTTCGAGAGGCGCTACTGTGCGTCGCAGCTAGAGAGATTTAAGAGATTTCCCACTAACAGCCTGCAGTCTTTCCGTGGTAGCTGCAGCACGTAGTGGCTGAGTCTGCCATTGCGTGTAGGGTACATGATTTTTTAAATCTTGAACGTCATGGATTTTCTCTTCCATTTGCTTTTTGCTCGTGCGTCTGCTTGTTACTGTAGCTTGCTGTCAAACGTAAGAGGTATAGGCTCGTTTTCCGTTCTGTTACTCGCCAGCCCTAGGCACAGTAGCTCCTTTTCTTATTTTGCGTTGCATATATTATAACTTTTGAAGCAAATAAGATCTATTATATAAAAATAAGTCGGGTTTTCCATCCTGATCATACTACTCCAGAACGCACGAACCGATTTCCACGGTTTTCCATTCGTTGGAAAGGTCACGGAATTCATTGTATAGGTATGCAGTAAAGAAAATTCAGAAAAAATTGCAACAGAAAAGCGGGAAAGTCTTTTTTGCATAAAGCGCCATCACTGATACATAGCATGCCATAATTCCTCAGTTTATTTCATGAGACAAACCGAAATTTTGTTCAATATAAGTTTCGTTTCCTAACATTTCAATTGAAAACCAGCATTTGTATTTAGGGTGGTAAGTTGAACTGTGTAATGTTCACTCCTAAACATGGTCCTTCGAGCCGACTATGTTTAGGAGTGGGGTGGCTAGGATATCCTCCGCAAAAGGATCAGTAGAGAAATCCGTCCCACGAAGAAGAAACGCAGAAAAAAGTCCAGAAATTAGGGGGTCGAAAAATGACGTTGGCATGGAGCGCCCTTTGCATGCATTTCTTGACAGTCGTATTGGAACTAAACTTAGCTTAGCCTAAGGGCCCGCTGCCGGCCGAGAAGCCCAGCTTAACGGCGCGAGAGCGGGAGAGCGGGAGAGCGGGAGAACCGGGAATGGGAGCGGCGATCGGGAACACGGGAGCGTGCGATCGGGAATACCGAGGAGCGGAGAGCGGGCGAGCGTTGCTAAGCTGGAAGCGCTTAAGCTTTTGGACGCTCGGTGGGCAGAGGGGGATCAGGGGCCTCCTGGCGTAAACATTCTCCCCCCCTTGCAATCACTCGGGTTGCAATAAACCCGTACAGGACGATGGTATGGAGGGGCGTCAGAGCGCTGCGTAGATCGTTGATGCTGGAGCGACGAGTAGCGATGAAGGACGGATGAGTGCCAAGGAGAGGCGAAAGCTTGTCGTAAGGAGCTTGCTGAACAAGGCGGAGGCGTCGAATGCCGTGAACAGGACGCATCACTGTGCGCTAGAAGACGTCGAACTTTCCGTAGCGGATGAACGTTGGCAGACTCGGCTACGGTGGGACTAAGTACCTCGGGTACGTCTGCTTTCCAGAGCGATCGCGGTGTATGGAAATGAAACCCTCGTATGTGATCTGGATGAAAGAAGATGACATAGAGATGAGTAATGGTCGTAAATGCGAACTAGAAGTATGGGGGTGACCGATGCTGCGAGCGGAGTGGATGCTCTGGACGGTCATGCGGATGCAGGAGAGTGTGGTGGTGCTGATTGCACGTCTTGCATCGGTCACCGCTGAGGCAGGTTCCCTCGGAATGCTCGTGGGCCAAACAGTTGGAACAATAACGGTGGTCGAGAACCGCTCGGAGCCTCTTCTCAGCGCAGAGTTTGAGGAACTGTTGGCACTTCCGGAGCGGATGGTTCCCTGGGCAGACTCGGCATTGGTAGGATAAAATACCTCGGGAACGTCTGCTCTTGCTGTCGTCGTACGGAACCCAGTAATTGGAGGAATCGGCAGAAGTGGTCACTCGTGTGGAGAACGAGGAAATTCTTTGAATGGGTGCAGGTCGAGGACTAGATGGAGCGGAGGGTCTTGGAACATTAGTAGTAGGATTGTCGCGGTGCAGCAGAGTGTGATGCCGGCTGTGGCACGTAAAGCAGGAATGGGCACTAGTACAGTCCCGTTGCTGGTGCCCTCGCGAAAAACAATTTAAGCAGAGTTGCTTTCTTCGGATGAAGTCTGTCCGCTCATTGACATTCATGTCCCAGGAAAAACGGACATATACGGATAGGGTGGTCCTCTCTGGAACATAGATTACACCGTCTCGGTGTTGGAGCCACCCTATCTTCGTATGAATTGAGCCTGCGCACCGGGGGATTGGCATTTGTTGACTTTGGCGGAAGATGCCCAGAGCCGCTAGGCCTGACGTCGTCGATGGCCTCCAAAGTGCGATGGCGCTCAGTCAGAAATGCGTCCAACTCCTTCCAGGTTGGAATTTCGGCTTTATTGCGAATTAATTGCTCCCACAAGGAAAGCGTAATTTTGGGAAGCTTTGAGGAGACCATAAACACAAGAAGGCAGTCCCACGCCTCGACTTCAATGGAGGACATTTGTAAGGCGGTCAAACAACTTTGAATTGTGCCTTGCAGCTCTCTTAGAGCGACTCCGGATTCTTGAGGAATAGCCTGGATGTTAAAAAGAATCTTTAACTGACTGTTGACTAACAATCGCTTATTTTCAAAGCGGTCGGAAAGGCTTCTCCATGCTGAGACAAAACCCTCGTTGGTCAGAGGGGCCTTTGAAACGATTGCATGCGCATCGCCACAGGCGTAAGTCGGGAATTATTATGTAAATCGCCGTGAAGAGGTCCCGGAAGGTGGGCCACCGAAGATAATCGCCTGTGAAGACCTCGGTGTCCACTGGTGGCAGGCGACACCCCGTAGAAAGAAGTGGTTGGACACTGACGGAAGCCTGAGTGGACTGGGAGGCTGCCTTGTCGATAATTTCCTGCAGCTGTACAAGACACCTCGAATATACGGAGTAGCACTCACTGTACTTGGATTCAAGCTCAGTGGCGGTGGCTGTACTGTCGGAGGACACGGAAAGAAGATCGGAGCAGCTTTCATAGCTTTTCTCCACCTTGTCCCACAGGGCCCGAATTGGTCCCGATGGACCCGGCACATGGCGGGGGAAAACCTCTCCGTGTCAGGAGCGCTCGGAATGTGGATGTTAGCTTCGAATTGGCTAACACGGGCTGTCGTCGAAATGAACTTTCGCAGGGCGATGTCTAGGGCATTTTGAGCCATTTTGGAAACCGACTGAGTGAGTCTTGGCGAAGGAACGGGACCAGAATCGACGGACTTGTCGCTTTTTGCCCTTGGGTTGGCAGTGGCTTTTTGTTGTTCCCCGTAGACAAACTCAATTTGGGACTCGGCGGATCAGCGGTTGTCGACTGACCTGAGCGAAGGATGCCTGATTCGAAGTGGAAAGCAGAGTTGTCTATATATATTCCGTGGCTCGGAAGTGGAGCTTGTCTAAATTGGAAAATTAATTTATTAATTATAATCCGTGATAACAAAAATTATTAATTAATTATTAATGTCGGAAATAATCAATGTAGCTTATTTAAGTATTTGCACGTAATTAATAGGGAGCCGGAAAGGCGGAATTAAAAAATAAACCTTGGCTTTGACTTGGGAAAAACTCACTGGGCTATACCGTCGGCAAAGCAGTGCATAAGTGAAGAGCTCAGGAGAAAGAACAAAGCGTAACCCAAGGAACTGCGACACAAACAACACGTCTGCTGCGGCGGTTGTGCAGATTTGGAGAAATAAACACTTGCACTTGAATATTTAATCTTGGTTATTTTGTTTGTTATTGTTTGGTTGTAATTTAATTCCTGTATGGACGGCCAGCGAATATAAATACATATGTATGTAGTTGGATAAGCATGCAAAATATGTATGGATGAGTTGTCTTTATTTTGGACAGTGGAAACCCGATAGCCGGACTGTGGTTGTAAGGGCGTACGAAAAGTATTGGAGGCAGAAAATATATTTTGTACAGTGGAAACCCGATAACTGGACTGGAGTTGTGAGGGCGTACAAAAAAAATATTAGAGGCCGAAAATATATTCATATATTGGCATGTATAATACGTACAGTAGAGCGTAGAGGACTGGACTGTATTTTCTTGAAGTTGAAGGAATTGTTTCACAGAAGCATATCGAGGCCGCGGGAAAAATACAGTGAACGAAAATATGAGAAGGAGATCTCGGGTAGGGGGCCGAATGCGGCAACACGAACTGTTCACTGTACACTTTTCACTGTGACGGCGTTCGACATGAACCACACTTTTACTGGTTTGATTATTATATATATATTTTTTTTAAATATATTGTCCGGTTGAAGGTTGAGGATGTCAATTACCACTCTAAGTAACTGACCAACCAACTCGCGGAGTAATGCGCGCCGATTTACATACGTATGTATGTATGTACGGAGAAATGTACAACGGGTCCGAAGAAGTGGAAGAAAAAAGCGGCGATAATTATGCCGTTGCAGAACGAAGTGCAGGCAAATGGAAGTGGAAAAAATTGGCTTTGGAAATGATTTTTAAGTTGTCTAATTGCCGTGGTGTCGGAAAACTCGGACGAGGAGTTGACAAAAAATCGTCCGCAGGTTGAGCGAAATTTAAATTTCGGACAACTGTTGACGACCGGCAATTAGAGACGGGAGGAAACTTTTTACTTATCTTTTCTGCGGCGGCACCACCAAAGCTGCTGGGAAAAAAGGATTCCAGGACGTTATCCTTATCCGGCTCGAAGGACCATGTTTAGGAGTGGGGTGGCTAGGATATTCTTCGCAAAAGGATCAGTAGAGAAATCCGTCCCACGAAGAAGAAACGCAGAAAAAAGTTCAGAAATTAGGGGGTCGAAAAATGACGTTGGCATGGAGCGCCCTTTGCATGCATTTCTTGACAGTCGTATTGGAACTAAACTTAGCTTAGCCTAAGGGCCCGCTGCCGGCCGAGAAGCCCAGCTTAACGGCGCGAGAGCGGGAGAGCGGGAGAACCGGGAATGGGAGCGGCGTAGCCATCCCTAGAAGCGAGCGACGATCGGGAACACGGGAGCGTGCGATCGGGAATACCGAGGAGCGGAGAGCGGGCGAGCGTTGCTAAGCTGGAAGCGCTTAAGCTTTTGGACGCTCGGTGGGCAGAGGGGGATCAGGGGCCTCCTGGCGTAAACAAATACAATAACTGCTTTCGCATGACTTCCTTTGGTGCTAATATCATTCGAGAAGGCCTCATGCCGACTTGCAAGGTAAAAGTTACAATCACTTACACAAATACAAAGAATTGCAACACATAATAACAACATATACACCGCGGACTACACCATCACACGATTCTTCAACAAATGATTGTTTGCAATTACAGATACAAGGACAAATATATAATTTGCATGGTTCAATGGTGCCAACACCAGATAACCCGCATCTATTTCTGCAAATAAATTTCATTTCGTCGATGGTGGATCAACTCAATCTGCGGTGCACAACAGTTAAAGAGACAAATTACTGAAAAGTTCAAGCATTTTTTCACGATAATAATGCTGTGGTTAATATGTTCAAAACAGCAAACGAATGCCATCGAATACCTACAAATTTGTCATAAGAGCGGACGACATAAGTCCGCCGCCATAATTTCGGCGTTTTAAAACGACATAATTTCGCGCGATCTTATGACGCTTGGCCTACGTCAATTAAAAGCGGAAAACCGAGGAGCAAACAGACCTTGAGGCCTTTCAATATATAATTTTAATGTTAATTGTTTATATTTATGTGTTATTGTGTTGGTATAGAATTAGTAAGAATAAATAATATTAATAAAATTTCAAGAATTTAATTTTATATATGAAAAAAAAAAATCATCTACAATTCATCGATGAATCATCATCATTTCATCGATCAAATGTTTATGAAATGTTGATGAATTGTTGATGAAATGTGGATGAAATGTTGATGAAATGATGATGAATTGTTGATGAAAGGCTGATGAAATGTTCATCCATGAATCATCAACATTTCATCAACAATTCATCAACATTTCATCAGCCTTTCATCAACAGTTCATCAATGAAATGATGATGAAATGTTGATGAATTGCTGTTGACAGCCTATGACATGCCCATGTTAAATTCATCAATAATTTGTATGGCGATTCATCGATGAATCATCAACGCTTCGGCTGTTGATCAATCTTTTGAACTTTAACGCATTCCAATATCGGCATATAGTCGTCATATGTCTAATATCTAAATTTTTATAATCACTGTAGTTTGCAGTGGGATCATGCCAATGACCTTCGAACATCGGCCGCCGCATAAGGCATGCAAGCCAGCAACAAGTGTATTGTAACGGCCTGAAGCGAACATTTTAATTGCCCGCCAACGGAGATCGATAAAAAAACTAGGGGAGTTCGTGATAACGTTGCCACCTAGTGTAGTTAGTTATCGAGACTCAGCTGATAGCAAATAGAGTTGCTAATCGCCACTCCTGTCAAACGTCAGTGGCCAATTTCAGCCATAATTTTTTTCTCGGCCTATTTTTCGAGCGACAGACAGGCAGCTAGACGTGCGTGTGCTTAAGGAGCAAATAATCCCGACTCAAAAAGGGAACTTTGTGCTTTGGAGAACGTCTCGCCTTGACTGGGTTTTGCCCCGAGTCCGCGTGATCGCCAAAGTTTGTTCGCGAGCAGCAGCGGCGGAAGCTCTCGTAGTCGGAGTGAAAATTGGATAGTCAAAGCCTAAAATAACAATTGGCAAGACAGTCTGGGAAATGAGTTTAATGTTTAACTGTTTGCAGGTCAAAAGTGATTGATTTTTGGGTTAACCTTCGTTTGTTAGCCTCGGCACAGTGCCATAACCTCACTTCAGTCTACTCAGAGGCTAGTCCTCATGGCGTACGGCCTGCTTCTGTAACCTCACTCTTCGCTCGCTGATCCTAGCGCTTTTGGAGGATCGTTGTTGCCTCTCCAAGGACTGCCAACGCCTTAGGCATGCCAATCTCGAAGATTATTGCTATTGAGCCGAAGCCTTAAAGGATGTCTAATAGGAATTGATCTACAGTATTGAATATTAAGGCTAAAGGGCCGAATTTAATTTAAAGTATAAATTTTATTGTAAAATTTAGTTAAAATTGGCTTAAGGTTAGAGCTTAACTCAGAAAGTCAGTGAGCTGTAGGAAAACGGAAGATAAGAACATGCGACTGCACCAGCGAGATTTACTAGTGAGATTTCCTCAAAATTTGACTCCTTAAGCCGAGAAGATGCCTCGCTTGATTTTCTTTACAGATAACCCCTTCGGAAGATCGATCTTCATCGCGGGAGGAAACATTAAGTGAGTTATAAACAACTGGTAAAAGTTTTCATTCGTATTTCTCGAGAGGTTGATAAAAGTAAAGTAAAGCTTAATTCCATTGTCTACAGTAAACCAAATATGCTTAAGATTCTCGTCACACTTGAAGAAATTTAATGAAGTTCATACCATTTAATTGAATTTTTTGTTTGTTTAAGGTTCCTAGTCATTAGCCAATTTAGTCTAAAAGTAACCGTGAATGAAAAGAAATTGAAGTATTCCTATAAAATGAACAAAATTTATCTCCATATTATATTAAGTTGGATCAATTTGAAATGTCTAGGCTTAAGTTACCCTTCTCTCTCTCGTTGTTAATATTTTTAAGCAATACTAAATATTGAAAAATCGATAAATAAGGGCAATAAAACCATGTATTTCTGAATTGGAACTTAACTGAACTCTGCTGATGTGTGCGCGTGCGTAGGAAATTTCAAAGGGCGAGTCGCGACCACAATAAACGCCGTGGGTTCGCATCCTGAATATCTCGACATCTCTTCTGTTTTTATTTTTTCTCCGCGATTTTCTATTCTCTACACCGGTTCTGTTTTGCTCATTTCTTTCGCCGTCGTCGCTCAATTCGATCTTTTTATTAATAAAAGGGTAGCCATTGCTGGAGTCGATACAAGAAAGAACAACACCCCCCAAGCCGACGAGCAAGGCCGGATTCTAAAGCGTGCCCCCCGCAAGTATCGATTCTCGGAGTCACAGCACCGCAGCCCGACGTTACACATTACAGTATTCACAAAACTTAAGTGAGGAAAAACAAAATATAGTAGGGTAAGGTGGGGTAAAGCCGACAGTGTGGGTAAACCCAACCTCCCTCTGTTTTCGAAAATCGGAAGCACTACGCAAAATAATATTAGTGTTGTCGTGTAGAGCATCGAAAACAATGTAAATGGTGGTATGACAGCATTTTATTAGTCAACATTGAGATGGTCAAACGACAACAAGTTAGTTTTCACATTTTTGAATTTCATTTTTGTGCATAATTAACTGCAGGATATTTCTTTTTGTCAAAGTTATCGCATGAAAAGGTAAGTGGATTTAGATTCTTTGAATAAAGTCCTATAAAGTGCATATAAGTATGGTTCATTTTTTTTCATAATTTCTTTTTTAATTGCGTTTTTATGAAAAATTACGTGGTGGGGCAAATCCGACCTCTAAATAGTGGGGTAAATCCTGCCGTAAAAAATCCAAAAAAAACAACAATCACACCAAAACCATCAACATCGCAGCCAACCAGACGTTCAACTCGAACCAAAAAACGCCAGCAAGCTATTTGAGCAGCGAATCAGATGATACAGATTAATTATTTTGCTATTTTAATTTTTTTAATTCTTTTATCTTTTATTACCATTATATAACATAACATTGATTGATTTATCATTGCAAAACCTATATTTAGGTTATATCTGTACTAAATCAACCAAAAACATAGGCGGTCGGGTTTACCCCATCATTTTTGAACATAGCAAAAATGAACTTTTTCGTAAAACGCTTGTATCTCAAAACTTTTCAACGGTATGAATAAAATGCTATGCATAGAAAGTTGCGCAAAAGTCTAACCTTTAATTTGGTATTTATAACGACTTGATCCGATGTAAAATAAGCATTTTATAGCCAAAACCATTTACTAGGTCGGCTTTACCCCACCTTACCCTAAGGGAAATAACCAAATCAGACAACGCGTGATATGTATGAATATGTTTTTGTAAATAAATGCATGCAGAACACAATGAACGAAGAGAAATTCGAAACTGAAAGTTTCACTGTGGCTTAGGCATTTATGCCTAACACACGCTTAAAATTGGATTCGAGAGTTATTATGCTGCCGAAGTGTGGAATCAATTGCAAAACCTAACTGTATGACCGGCAGCAATAGCGCACTATGGGGCGAACGACCACCTTTTCTGGCATAAACCCATTTTTTAAAAGTTGTTAAAATACTTTTTTTTAACCGGAATGTATTCTTATAACATTAATCTGAAATGTTACATACAGAAAAGTTTAACATTGACGCGCTATGTTAAGTTATTCGCTGTTAAAGTTAGCTGTTAATGCAACGAGAAGCGATCGCTGTTAAATCGCGTCTTTATTCTGCAGATTTTAAATGCTACAAAAATGTAAAAAATCTAAATAAAATGCAAATTTTTTGATGCAATCTCATTTAAAAAGTGCTTCGTAATATATGTTAGCGGAATTCAACTCCAGAAATGTAATATGTTGCCCCCATAATTTTGTATAATTTGTAACCCTTATCTATATATATATATATAAGTGGAGACAAAAAATGTTAGCAATCACATCACAAGAGAACGGCTTGGCCGATTTGTCTCAATTTTTTTTCAGTTGTTTGTAATGGCCAGAAGATGGTTATAGCTTAAGCAAATTTTGGGAAAAATATTGAAACAAAAGAATCGAGTTAACGAAGCATTACCAAAGTGAGCTTAAACAATTGGAAATAATGCCTGCTGTTAGACGATCAAGACTTGGACGGCGTTCAAGCAATGCAATAAGTAGTCATAATTTTCGTAATAGTCGGACGCAAGAGGAATTTACAGAAAGAAATGCATGCATAATACAGGAAGACGAACCGCAAATGAAGACTTGAATCGCGCTGCATTCGCACACAATTCTGAAACACCCTACAAAGATCTTAGCTGCGTTGTTATTGGTTCATTGTCTGACGTATGTCAGTATTGCAATGCACTGAAGTCTCGGTTGGAAACCCCCGGCTTATCCACCAGAGCCATTGTATTCGCTACTATATGGAAATTCAGCCCAATAAAACAGTTTCCTAAAGCTTGCACAAAAATATAACGGATGCTTTCAAATGATCTTGTATAGTTGTGTCCCCTTGTATGTGTGTCACTAACAAGAGGTCATTGTAGGAGGGGTTCCCAGACAAGAGCAAACACCAATCGGGTCAATTTTCAACGTTATAATTATTATTCACTGCTTTACTTTAAACTATATGTATATACATATATGTATAGATGGGTGTGCATTCGCAATAGATCAGACGTCAGACCGGCGGCGTGCGTTTAGCGGCGTTTGCAAAATCAGACTGATTTTTCCCCTCTCTTCCATTCTCTTCTTCCCGCATCGTATGCACTGTCCAGCGACGAGCGAGCGATCGGCTGATCGTCACTCTCCCGCACAGTGGGACACGCAGCAAAACTGAACAGACCTCATTTGGAGCCGAGGTTGCTGATCAATCAGGTTATAATCTAAGTTATAAGATAATGGCGTCTCTTTATTATCAAAATGAACAACTCACATTTTTTTTGAAATTGCATCCCAACATTCAGATTCCACCATAAACCAAAGATCATATATTCCTTCAGATCTATTTCATTGGTGATTCGGCAGTTGAACTAAATCACCGCTGTTCAATTTTTCTTGCAACAAAACGTAAAATTATCGAACAATTGCAAAATTTTCTCCATGAGCATAATGAATTGGTCAGATTGTTCAAAACCGCATTGGATATAATGCATTATGACGACCACAAAATCATTATCAGCGCTGACAAAAGACCCACTGGTAGTCATGCAAGACAATTTAATGCTCCCACTATCAATCAGCTCTATGAATTTTTATGCGTATCGATGTATGATGTTTCAACAGTACATGTACGTCAAAGCTCTATATACACTCATAAAAATGTTTGCCTAAAATCGCCCTAGAAAAGCCGCTTTTCGCCCGTGTATTTAGAAATTCGCCATAGAAACGGTTCCAAAGGCGAGTCGCTCTAGATTTGAGAAAATTTGCCCTAAATTTGAGGAAAGAATCTTTCCTAAATCTAGGGCGATTTTTCTTAAATGAAGAAACATTGTCTTGTTTATAAGGTGATTTGTCCTAAATATGGGAAAAATTTTCCTCAAATTGAAGGTGAATTTTTTCTTACATTTAGAAAGATTTTTCTTGAATGTAGAAAAATTGAAGGTAAGTTGCAATTGTTTGTTGTTGCTGCTGCTGTATTTGTAAATAAGCAATAATATTATTTTCGTTGTAAAAAATATTGTTAATAAATAAGCAAAAATATTATTTTTGTTGTAAAAATGTTGTTAATAAATATTAATAATAATATTTTTTGTTGTTGTATTACAACAAAAACAATGTTATTATTGTTTATTAACAAAGGCGGCCAAATGCTAACAATTTTGGTGTTGCAAAAGAGACTTGCTCTTACTAAGTGTTGGCCGGCCACCGTCACCTCATGCCAGAGACGTTTGATCCAGTTGGGAATTGTATGTGCACGCGTGTGGAATTTGCCAAAAGAATTCGCCATAGTTTTACGAAAAGTTGACCAGCAAAACAAAGAAAATTCTCCCGTAATCTAAGAAAATTCGCCCGTAATTAAAGAAAGAAAATGAACGAAGCAAATCCGAAAATTTTGCCCTACATTTGAGGAAAATATGTAAATTAACCCTAAAAAGGTGTATTTATGGCGGCCTTTCTTAATTTTACGGTGCCCTGTCTTAAATTTATGAAAACCTTTTCTTAATTCCAGAAAAATTTTCTCAGTTTAAGGGCGATTTTTTTTTATGGCGATTTTTCTTAAATCTAGAAAAATATTTTTATGAGTGTACTGGAAGTCCGAAGGGAGAGGGAGAGAAAGAGAGAGCGTTCGGGATCATTAGAACTTGGTAGCGGGATCGCACTGCCTCCCAAAATTAAGCGCCTTTCGCGCGGGGTCCCGCTTCCACCTCCCGCCCAACCGACCGAGGGGCGCAGCCGTGTGACGTACGGCACGAATCGCGAACTAGATAAACGCATTAGAAGGAAAGACGAAATGAACGAGGAAACATTAGGAGAGTACAAAATATAATATAATATAAATATAATAAACTATAAATATATAAATAAATAAAAACGCATGCAAAATAATGAAATTATAATAAAAATATATAACCATATAAATAAATAAATAAATAAACAAAATATAAAAAATAAAAACGCATGCAAAATTAGTGCTACTCTACGATATAACTACTACAAGTCATGCAAAAATAAATAAATAGGTAAAATAAAAAGTAAAAACGCATGCAAAATTAGACTACGGTGCTACACTACGAGCTAACTCTACAAGTATTAAAGTTTTTAATATAGAAGGGTTATCGCTACGAATTATAATGTCAGAGAGGCGGTTGTAATCCGTACATAAAACCCTAAAGGGTTCATGTACTTCAAACTCCCGCCCCCGTGATTTACTACTAAAGGGATAAGGGTTCTAGATGTTAGTCGGGGAACGTGGAAGTTAAGCTGCCCTAAAAGAAAGGGGCTCTCAACAACACCGTTTATTAGGTTATGAAGGAATACGACACCAAGCATCGTTCTACGGTTAGCTAGGGAGGGTAAGTTAATTAATAGGAGTCTACTTGAATAGGACGGTAGCCTCTCATCAGCATCCCAAGGTAGGCCACGGAGGGCGAAAAGTAAAAAGTTCTTTTGTACAGATTCTATACGGTTAATATGGACTCCGAATTGAGGACTCCAGACGCATGAACCATACTCCAATATAGGGCGAACTAACGAAGTAAAAAGAGTCTTCGTTATATAAGGGGAATCGAATTCCTTCGACCACCTCTTAATAAAACCGAGCATGCCCTTGGCTTTATTAACCATGCACGAAATATGTTCAGAGAACGAAAGTTTAGGGTCTAAGCGAACGCCTAAATCATCAACAAGAGATATTCTTTCAAGAGCGCAATCTTTTAGCATATAAGTGGCAAACTGGGGAGTGACATGTGAAAATGTCATCAGCTTGCATTTAGAGCTGTTGTAATAAATTAGAACGACACCATGCTTGAAAGTTATTTAGATCCGATTGCAGCTCTGACTGGCAAGAGCTGTCCTTATACTGCAAGCATAGCTTAACGTCATCAGCGTACATAAGTACTCCAGAATTCGTTAGAACCAGCGGGAGGTCATTGATAAACAATGTAAATAGCAGCGGGCCGAGGTGGCTACCCTGTGGGACGCCAGAAGTGACTCTGAGGAATTTGGATAGAGCATTTTTAAAGAGAACCTTTTGAGTTCTGTCACTCAAATAGCTCAAAATACATTTTAGAAGATCGACAGGAAACCCGATTAAGTCAAGCTTCCTTACAAGAAGAGAGTGATTAACCGAGTCAAAAGCTTTACTGAAGTCTGTGTAAATTACGTCGGTTTAAAAGTTACGTTGGAAACCTCTAATAACGAAAGAGGTGAGTTCCAGGAGATTTGTAGTGGTCGATCTTCGCCTCATAAAACCATGCTGACATGGTGAAATTACGGATCTGCATAAATGCTGCAAGTGGGGAGTAATTACATTCTCGAAAACTTTGGAATTGCAGACAACTTAGAGATTCCTCTATAGTTGCTGGCGTCCGGTTTGCTACCTTTTTTGTGGAGAGGAATGATAAATGATTCCTTCCAAATAAGGGGAAATTCTGAGGTTTCTAAAGATAAGGTAAGCAATTTCAGAAGGGGATTGCACAGAGCTCCGGCACAATACCTGAGCACGCAGCCTGGTATTCCATCGGGACTCGGTGAGTAAACTGGTTTTACACGATGAAGATCCGAACTAAGGGAGCTTTCGGTTAAAATAGGACTGAAAATTAGGTTCGACTTGGGCAAATCAAAAGAGTAAGTCTGATCTAAGCTATTTGAGGAACAATACGTAGTTTTGAAAAACTCGGCAAAGAGATCGGCAATGGCCTGATCAGAGTTTGATGTAGCGTTGTTGAACGAAAGCGATGAAGGATGTAAATTGGGTTTTCGCTTAGTGTTAACAAAGTTATAAAACTGTTTCGGGTCCTGCGTGAACTCAACCCTACAACGAGTTAAATAACTTTTGTAACACTGCGCGTTAAGCACGGTGAAATCCGACCGAGCACTAAGATATCTTGAATGAACAGTGAGAGATCCGGTGCGTTTATAGCGATTATAAAGCCTAGACTTAACGTTTTTTAGGCGTGTCAGCTCTTTAGTGAACCAAGGTGGTTTACTGGAAACCGACGGATAGGTTAACGGAACACACGATGCGAAGAATGCATTCATGGCACTGTAAAAAATATCCACGGCGGACGCCATGTCAGTGCACCTGTAAAGTTCAGACCAATTAAACTCAGAAATCAAGATATCCATCCCTTGAAAGTTTGCTTTACGAAAGCAGCGAACTTTAGTGGCTGAGCGACTCAGATCAGGTTTGGTCTTTACGACAGTTCCCAAATCGACGGTCACTTCGAAAGTAGTGTGGTAAGGGTCTTCGGGAAGCGTCAATGGATCGACTCTTGTTTACACCTACAGGATCAGAGACGAAACACAGATCTAGTAGGCGATTTAAAGAATTTACGACATGGTTAACTTGGGACAACGAAATGTCAAGAAATCCATCTATGAGGCCATGCTGTGCCGCAGTTTGGAGGACATTAGACGTACATCTGATGACCAACGAGCTCCAGGTATATTGAAGTCTCCTAGAGTTATTAGTTGGTCTCTATCTGAAAGCATGTTGGAAACAGCCTGAATTGCCGAAAGGTGTTTCCAATAAATAGGCTCTTCAGCAGATGGAGGAACGTAAGAACAAGTTATATAGATAAAACTACCTGGAAATAATAGTTTTACACAGATAAATTCAATACCTGTGAGATCGTCAATTTGAACCAGTTCGGAACTAAGGGTGGAGTCAACGGCGATTAAAACTCCACCTCCTCGCTGGGAAAGACGGTCTAATCTATATGTTGTGTACTTACCTGGGAAAATTTCGGAGCTGAGAATCTCCGGCTTTAACCAGGTTTCTGTAAACACAATCACCTGGGATGCAAACGAAAAACTATCAGAATATAATTTAGAGAGCTTGCTGCGTAAGCCTCTAGTATTCTGATAGGAAAGTAGGAGGGAGGTATTTAGTTTTTTGGCACTGCCGTGACGCCCGCAGTCACTGTGGTTTGTGCCGGCCGTGAAGTCCGTTTTTTCTTTATTTTTACCTCGTACTCCTTGACTACAGCGTGCTCGGGCCAGAAGTCACCAGAACAAATTGTGTCAAAAAGATCGAGGGAGACACTTATCTTGAAAGATGAGATATCTCTGGGTTATGAGAAATTGAATTTTTCCGCTTTCACATTTTTGGCTTGTGTTTTGCTCCGTATATGAGCTAGTACATCTTCCGATGCGAGATCAGGGGCAAGTCGGGAAACAAATATTGTTTTTAATGGTGGAATAGCGGTGAGGGTCTTTGGTAACGCAGCATTACCGACTTCTGCTAGTGGTTCAGCCCTATTTTTGCCCTTTGGGATAGCTGAGATTTTTTTTGAAGTCTGCGGAGTCAGAGATTGAGACCCCGCAGCGGACTCAACTGTTAACACTGGCGGAGCTGCTGCCATTTCTGCCCCGGCACCTTCGAATGCCGAATCTTTAGCCGTTCCCGATCTTAACACCATAGGAGTTGGTGTCGGTGTCGGGGGCTGTGCCGAGGGAGTGTGTTTGTTTTACGAAAATTGACCCTAAGTTCATTAAATCCACTTTTGGGTTGCCGCATGAAGGATAACATATCCTTCTCAACCTCACGACAGGCATGGCAACAATAGCGCAAGCCATTTTTGGCAGAAATTGCGTCAGCGATACGGCCCGTTAAGCTTAGACACTTAGCGTGAACGACCGCATCGCAAAGCCAGCAGTGAAGGCTGGGCTGATCTGCCAAAACCTCTTTTTGGCAGCCTTTAATATCGCAAATAAAATTTGAAACCATTTTCACAAACCTTTAACCACTGTGCGCAGTACCGAAAAAAAACAAGAGAGCGGGAGCGTAAGCGTGGGTGGCATGAACAAAGGAATTAAAAACAAATCTCCAATTCGAAATGTGCGCAAAGAAAAAGAAGAATCGGATGCACGATGAATTTGTCATTGCTTGCAGCGAAGAAGGAGAAAAAGAGGTCACCAAATAGGGCTGCCCTGGGATCTGCACTTTTTCAGCAGCAGAAAGGGGAAATCACAGCTTCCCGCTGCGCGCGGTAAGCGCTCCGTTTTCACACAGGTGTGGATCTCGCTGGGATGGTTGCCACCAATGAAATTAAATTAAATTTTCATTGAAATTTTTATTAAAATAGATACAAAGAAAAAAATTGATTTTGCACCACGATTAGTGAAATAAAATTCCTTTTTAATCATTTCCAGGAAGCAGAATATTTGATTATTATTTTGTAGCTTAGACTACCTGTAATAACCATTTCTCTGTTGTAGCGTAGTTTATTTATGTTCGTTCTTTGGTGTAGAAACCAGGTTTGTAGAACGATCACTTTTTGTGGTAATTATTAAAAACATTACAACTTAAATTGTAAAATTTTACATGTGCAGTATTTAATGATTCTACGCCCGTGATAATGGACGAGGTGTGCTGCGACCTGCGAGGCATTAATAAGGAGCTCCCGGCAAACATTTGCCAGGGCCAGCGGGATCGGTTACATTCGTCAGAAGCGCGTTAGCCCGCGATCACAAGGCAATAGAGTATTCGATAGGCACAGTTACCCATACGAAAGGCCCCCAACAACATGCTCAGGAAGGCGTTTCGACAGGACACCTTGTGGCCAAAGGTCTTCGCCAATGCCGTCGAGGGCTTTACAGCAGGAGAGGTACACGGAGCCAGCGGGATGGCAATAAGCTTGCGGCCGCATGCGACCTGAGCATTCTCCAGAGAAGAACGTTGCGGAAGCACCATTCCCCGGATTTGCAGTAGTGCCACGAGATAGTAGAGTTACGCCGCATATGCCACCGCGCCAGAAGGCTGCTGCAGAGGACCAGAGGCATTCCGCGTCAAGTTGCGTGCAACGAGCGCTATAAAGTAGCTAAAAAGGAGCTTAAGACCGCAATGACATCAAGCCTAAAGGTTTGCTCAAACTGTGCAAAGCCGCAGATGACTATCCCTGGGGAGGAGCCTACAAAATGGTGGTGAAAAGGCTTAACGTTAGCAAAAAGACCCCAACTAACACAGTGACAGGAATAGTCAGCGCTTAGATTGGTGACATCAGTTGGGACACCAAATCAGAGGTTTTGCAGGCAAACAGGAAACTTAAACCTAAAACCGGATGCGATACCGAATAGAGCAATGAAGCTGATACTAGCGTAGCAGCCAACGGAACTGGCCGGCCTGGTTAACAAAAGCCTACAGGAGGGTAATTTCCCCGACTGGTGGCTGTTACTGCTGGCCTAGCCTGGCAAACCACCAGGTGATGACTCCTCAAACATGCCAATCTGCTTGTTAGACACGATTGGTAATGTTTTTAGAGGGTCATATCACCAAGACTGAGCGAAGCGATTAATGCAATAAGGTTTCTGGAAGGGCAGATCAACACTGGATGCCATTATTTGGGTCGTTAATGTGGCAGCAGAGGCTACCTCCGCATCCAAATGAAAAAGGGGAACAAAGTTCCAGTGTCTGTTGGTTACCCTGAACATTAGGAACGCCCTCAACTCGGCAGACTGGACTCCTACACTCGAGTCCCTGAAGAACTTTGACATAACGGGGTATCTGCTGAACATAGCGCACAGTTATATTAGCGACAAGGTACTCGGTGTCTCAGCCGTGGCTCCAAATGGCTCTGTCTTGGGACCTGGGAATTGATGCTTGTTTGAAACACACTTTTGCTCAAGGTCGTTCTACAAATTGCACGGGTACGATATCCATCAAGCTACTCATCCTGCCGATCGAAAACGCGGTGGCTCAGCAATTATTATAAAATCCTGTCTTCAATGTTACCAGTTCTTTAGTCTGCAAAGTCCAAATGTAGGGTAAGGTGGGGTAAAGCCGACAGTGTGGGTAAACCCGACCTCCCTCTGTTTTCGAAAATCGGAAGCACTACGAAAACTATATACATTGAAAATGGTGGTATGACACCATTTTATTAGTAAACATTGAGATGGTCAAACGACAACAAGTTTGTTTTCACAATTTTGACTTTCATTTTTGTGCATAATTAACTGCAGGATATTTCTTTTTGTCAAAGTTATCGCATGAAAAGGTAAGTGGATTTAGATTCTTTGAATAAAGTCCTACAAAGTGCATATAAGTTTGGTTCATTTGTTTCATAATATCTTTTTTTTAATTGCGTTTTTATGAAAAATTACGTGGTGGGGCAAATCCGACCTCTAAATAGTGGGGTAAATCCTGTCGCAAAAAAAAGCAAAAAAAAAAACAACAATCACACCAAAACCATCAACATCGCAGCCAACCAGACGTTCAACTCGAACCAAAAAACTATTGCTATTTTCATTTTTTTAATTCTATTATCTTTTTTTATTACCATTATATAACATAACATTCATTGATTTATCATTGCAAAACCTATATTTAGGTTATATCTGTACTAAATCAACCAAAAACATAGGCGGTCGGGTTTACCCCATCATTTTTGAACATAGCAAAAATAAAGTTTTTTGTAAAACGCTTGTATCTCAAAACTTTTTAAAGGTATGAATAAAATGCTATGCATAGAAAGTTGCGCAAAAGTCTAACCTTTAATTTGGTATATATAACGACTTGATCCGATGTAAAATAAGCATTTTATAGCCAAAACCATTTACTAGGTCTTCTTTACCCCACCTTACCCTACAATGTGTAGCAGTTAAAGTCAAAACTGATCATGGCGAAACAGCTATTGCGTCCATATATTGTCCACCAAGCTTCCAATGTGCTTCAATCGACTTCGAAAAACTTTTTGAATCTTCCACGCTTCCAAGCGTTTAACTCTCCGGTCAATATCAACGACGCTGTCGAGATGCTTATCTGAAATATTTTTACACTGCCGAGTCCTCAACCTGCCGTTTCCTTAACAAGTACCAAACCAATCTAACCCACCTCAGGGTCTTTTAAAACGTGATGTTATGGAATTAGTAAGGTAAAAAGGATCTCTTTGGCGCAGGTATATGAGACCCCAAGACCCATTCGACAAAGCTGCGTATCGCACGCTGAAAACAATCTCAAAAAGCTTTTGTATGAGACAAAGCGCGAATATTTTGATGAGATGCTCCTCAACGCTGACCCCACCAAATCGAACGGCTTCAACCTCTGGAAATGTAATCGGAATATTAAACGACAGCCCATCCGAAAGATCACCACAAAGAAATCTGACGATACATGGTTCAGGTCTGATTCAGAGATTTCACTAGCTTTTGTGGACGAACTAGAGAAACGCTTTCAGCCTGTTGACCTCGCGAACCCCGAGGATATTGAAGAAACACTAGCCTTCATAAATGCCCCCTCCCCTGAAGCGGTTCCGATCCAACATGTAAACCCAGAAGAAGTTTATCTTCTTTATTCTTCCTTTTATCTTTTATCTTCCTTATTCTTCCTTCAAAGTGAACGGACGTGTTTTTTTCTTGCGCTCCCGATTTGTGTAGAATTTGTCTAAAAACCTCCGGGGTTTACTAACAATTAATATTTGGTGTTTCAAATAATTCCCGTTCACTTCGCGTGTGCATGCTACTTGTTTAATTTGTGCTATTTAATTCAATTTAAATTGCATTTTAGTTTGGGCTGCTGCGGTTGCTTTGCATTTTGCTCTTTTTGCATTCCCTTTTGTGCCTTTAGCGTTTGTTGTTGTTTGCGTTGCCGCGACAGCTATAAACGGTTCTACTCAGCGCTTATCTCTCACTCTCCTGCTCGTTGCCCCCCCGCTCATCAAGTGCCGCTGCATTTAATCACTTGCGCCCTCTCTTAAATAGCGAAGTACAGTGGTAAGTCGTTATAATGTCCCATAATATGGTCTGCTTCGCCAAAAACTGTAAGAAAAATATTACTTACGGTGAACTCACCATAACCTGTTGGCTGTGTGACAACATAGTACATGCCAAGTGCATTGGCGTTGTTGCACGGACAGTAGATGACGTGGCCAAAAATATCGGCGTACGTTACTGCTGTGCGGCCTGCCGCGAGGTGGAGAGGGAAATGATGTCTTTTATGCGGCAAACCAGGGGTGGTTTTAAAGAGCTATTATTGAGTTTTCGCAAAACTCAAGATATGCTCTTGGCGCTTGATACTCAATTTAATAGCCTCAAGCTGTTAAATGAGGCTCCTAGGCGCAAAAAAACCGCAACTGGTGGGCAGCATATTGGCGGATCTCAGCCACCAGTGATAGGCACTGCTCAGCATCCTCCCTCGACTCTGCCCCCGACCCCGGGACAAATTCCAAGAATCCTGAGATCGAGCGCTAAAAAAGATTCGGTATCCGAATGCGTCGCGGGTGC
The DNA here is from genome assembly GCF_030179895.1 of Drosophila kikkawai. Taxonomy (NCBI): domain Eukaryota; kingdom Metazoa; phylum Arthropoda; class Insecta; order Diptera; family Drosophilidae; genus Drosophila; species Drosophila kikkawai. The sequence goes on from NW_027222732.1 coordinate 106,254, forward strand.
GACCGTGCCCCCGGTGTTGCCCAGTTCCGTTTTGTCCACTGGGGGGTCCCAACTGTTGTCTCAGCCCTCTCAGAGCCCTAATCCCAGTCCCTGCCAGGGTATCAGGCCCGGACTACCGGCCGAAAGTGGTATGGCGGCTCAGTCTGCCGTGCCAAAACCCCTTACGGCAATTCCACCAACAAAACAGTTATTTGTTTCTCGGCTTTCCCCTGATCAGACATCGGAAGATGTCATAGCTTTTATCCAAGGCAAAGTAAAAGTCGATAGAGGAAAAATTAAGGTGGAAAAATTTAAATTTTCTTACCCCAGGAACATTTCGTCTTTCAAGATAAATGTTCCTGACGAAGTCTTTGGCACTCTATGCTCTGCCGAAACCTGGCCACAGTATGTGGTTGTCAAAGAGTTTGAAGGTACGAAAAAGAAAAAGCGGCCTGTAGGAATTACTCTTCCTAGGCCAGATTTGCCCAATGCTCCGTCTACGTCTTCCAATTCCGTCCCAAAAAACTAACCAGTTCCCTTGGTATTTCCTATCAGAATGCAAGAGGCTTACGCAGTAAGCTTCCTAAATTGTATTCCGACAGCGTCGCATTTGCTTCCCAAGTTATTGTGTTCACAGAAACCTGGTTAAAGCCGGAGATTCTGAGCTCCGAAGTTTTTCCAGCTGAGTTCACAGTATACCGGCCTATCAGACGTGGGGGAGGTGTCCTTATAGCGGTCGACTCCACTCTTACGTCCGAATTAATAATTTTCGAGGAATCCAACAAAGTTGAATTCCTTTGCGTGAAGCTATCAGTTAATGGTAGTTCCATTTTTGTTACATGTTCCTACATTCCTCCATTGTCGGAGCTTCCTATTTATTGGAACCATCTTTCCGCTATTCAGTTGGTCTCCAAAAGACTTTCGGATAGGGACCATTTAGTAGTTCTTGGTGATTTTAACATCCCAGGGGCTATTTGGACCCTAGATAATTCCACTAACACTTCTTACGACAACACATCATGATTTTATTGCTGGCTTGTTTGACATTTCGCTGTCCCAAGTCAATCATGTTCGAAATTAATTAGAGCGCTTGCTTGATCTTTGTTTTGTCTCAGATCCTGAAAGAGTTAGTTTAGCTAGGGTGGCGCCCCTGACGCAACCCGAAGATCCCTATCATCCCACTTTCAATGTGACTATCGACATGGGGACTGTTTCACGGAATAAATCTGATAGTCCAGCCCAAGAAGTCTTCTGCTTTAGCAAGACAGATTTCGTACGGCTGAATAATTTCATAATTAATTACAACTGGTCCGATCTATACACATGCACTGACATGGCGGAAGCCGTGGGTATTTTTTATCGCACTATGAACTCATTTTTTATTGACTGTGTTCCGTTATACTGTCCGTCTACATCAAACAAGCCTCCTTGGTTTACCAAAGAGTTGACCCGCCTCAAAATTAGAAAATCAAATCTATATGCTAAATATCAACGTACTCGTTCTCCGATTGCCCTATCTAGTTATTTATCAGCTCGATCCACTTTTACTGTGTGTAACGCGCAGTGCTACAATAATTATTTGACTCGTTGCAGGTCCCAGTTTTCTGAGGACCCAAAACAGTTTTATAATTTTGTTAAATCCAAACGTAAATCCATTACTCGTCCGTCCTCGCTCTCTTTTGGTAATTCAACAGCAGATAATGATCAGGCAATAGCCGATCTTTTTGCTCAGTTTTTTGAAACCACTTACTCCAACTCAATAGACCCAAATCAGGCTTATCCTTACATCATCCCCAAATCGAACCAAATCTTCAGTCCTACCATTAACGAAAGCTCTCTTCTTAGGGATCTTCATCGTGTTAAGCCAGTTTTTTTACCAGGTCCCGACGGAATACCAGGCTGTGTGCTTAGGAATTGTGCCGAAGCCCTGTGCAATCCACTTCTCAAATTGTTTACCTTATCCTTAGAAACCTCCCACTTTCCCCTTATTTGGAAGGAATCATTCGTTATTCCTCTCCACAAAAAAGGTAGCAAATTGGATGCCAACAATTACAGAGGTATCTCTAAGTTGTCGGCCATCCCTAAACTGTTCGAAAATGTTATTACTCCTCATCTGCAGCACCTGTGTAGGTCAATTATTTCTCCATGTCAACATGGTTTTATTAGGCGAAGATCAATTACAACGAATCTGTTGGAGCTTACTTCCTTTATTATAAAGGGATACCGAAATAACTTTCAGACAGATGTAATCTTTACTGATTTCAGTAAAGCATTTGACTCTGTTAACCATTCCCTTCTTGTTCGGAAACTCGATTTAATGGGATTCCCGACTGATCTTCTTAATTGGATCTCAGGTTATCTAAATGGCAGGACGCAGAAGGTCCTTTTCGAAAATAAACTATCTAATGTTCTTAGGGTTACATCTGGCGTCCCACAAGGGAGTCATTTGGGTCCCCTACTGTTTACATTATTTATCAACGATCTGCCCGAAGTTTTGACCAACTCCAGAGTACTTATGTATGCTGATGACGTCAAGCTTTGTGTGCAATATAATGATGCTACTTGCCAATCAGACTTACAGACAGATCTTAACAATTTTCAAACATGGTGCTGCGTGCACCTATTAAACTTAAACGGCTCTAAGTGCAAGCTAATGACATTCTCCCGTGTCACTCCTAAGCCTGCAACTTATACGCTAAACGGCTGCTCTTTGGAAAAAATTAATATAGTTGATGATTTAGGTGTCCGGCTGGATCCTAAACTCGACTTAATCGATCATATTTCGTGCATGGTGAATAAAGCCAGGGGTGTGCTTGGTTTCATTAAACGGTGGTCGAAGGAATTCAATGACCCCTATGTTACAAAAACGTTATATACTTCACTTGTTCGTCCTATCTTAGAATATGGATCCTGCGTTTGGAGCCCTCAAAAGAACTTCTTACTTTTCGCTTTACGCGGTTTAAACTGGGATGCAAACCAGAGGTTACCGTCTTATTCTAGTAGACTCTTACTAATTAACTTACCCTCCTTATCTAATCGTAGAACCATGCTAGGTATTACATTCATATACAACTTAATCCGTGGTGACGTGGAAAGTACTGACTTGCTCGGTCAGCTAAATTTTCACGTACCAATAAGAAACACTAGATCCTTTTTACCATTAGTTTTGCCCCACTGTAGAACATTCTTTCAACTGCATGAACCCTTTAGAGTCCTCTGTGCAAATTATAACGATTTGTACACAATAGTATCTAACGTTGATAGCCTCCGAAAACTAAAAACTTCAATCTTAACCTACTTACGCATGCAAGCAACCAATCCGGCAGTACGCCAGTAGTAGTCTCCCCGCATCCTTTTTTTTTTTTAGTCCTTCGCGTTTTACTAATTACTAACAGAACAAGCACGTGCTTGGTGTCGCAAGTTCCACTTGATATGTACTGTACATAGTGCATCAACGTCTTGCAATATCTGAAAGCTACATCCCAGTAAAGCGACGGGATTCGATGGCATTGACAGCAGAATTGCCAAGGCTTTGCCTAAAAAGGGAATCTTGTTCCTTGTTCTCCTTTTTAACTCCATGCTTCGTATCCACCACTTCCCCTCTCAATGGAAGTGTGCTGTGATAACGATGATACCAAAGCCAGGAAAAACGGAGAGCCTTGTTGACTCATACCGACCGATAAGCTTACTACCCACTTTCTCTAAAATACTCGAGAGAATAGGTATACCTTAGTAGAATAATGAGAGTAAGAAGCCATACCCGACCACCAATTTGGTTTTAGGCAGCATCAAGGGCCCAGAGCAAGCACATCGAGTCGTCCAGCACATTTTAAATGCTTTCGAAAACAAGCAATACAGCTCTGCTATTTTCCTTGATGTCAAGGAAGCTTTTGACCGCGTGTGGCATGATGCCTAACTTTATAAGTTGAAGTCCCTACTCCCGACTGCCCAATTCCTTCTATTAAAGTCATATCTGCACGATCGTAGTTTTATGGTCGAGGTAAGAGGGGAAAGATCAAGCATTCGTATTGTTCGTGCTGGCGTTCTGCAGGCAAGCGTCCTGGGTCCAGTACTGTACACCCTGTTCACTTCAGACCTACCATGTCCTAATGAACCGGGCACACTTCTAGGCACCTATTCTGACGACACTGCATTTCTTGTTAACTCCTCCTGTCGAAATGAAGCTTCAAGGATTACCCAGTAATTTCTGGACTTATACGGCAAGTGGACCAACAGGTGGAATATTGCTATAAATAATAGAAAGCCCTGCACTGCAACTTCACTCTTAATGGAAAGATTCTCCCTAGGGTTGATCTCCATGACATCGCCACCCCACAAGCACCCCAGGCGCAGTCATTCATTTTCATTTATTTATTAGCCCAGTGCTACAAGTATACAATACGTATTATTAATGCCCTGGTCACTTGGGTTAAAATTAGACAGGATTTCTACTTAATACCTAGTACATTTAATTTATATATAAACTAACTAGTAAGCCCGGCGAACTCCGTTACGCCACCTTCGGCAAATTATCCGTTTAATTGAAGTGCTCTTTGGAAAACCACATTTTTTGTAATGTGTTGTGGTTAATGGAATTATCTAGGCACCAAATAGCCTCTGGGATGTTAAAAACACCAAGAACTACTAACTAAGTAGTCCCTATCCGAAATTCTTTTAGAGACCAACTGAATAGCGGAAGTATGGTTTCAATAAATAGGAAGTTCCGACAATGGAGGAATGTAGGAACATGTGTGATAGTCCGATCTAGCCGGTATACTGTGAACACAGCTTGAAAAACTTCGGAGCTCAGAATCTCCGGCTTTAACCAGGTTTTTGTAAACACAACACTTGGGAAGCAAATGTGACACTATTAGAGTACAATTTAGGAAGCTTACTGAGTAAGCCTCTAGCATTCTGATAGGAGATACCAAAGAAGTTTGTTAGTTTCTTGGGACGGAATTGGAAGACGTTGAAGGCGCATTGGTCAAATCGGGCCTAGGAAAAGTAATTCCAACTGTCATTTTTTTCTCTTTCTTTGCTTCGAATTCCTTGACAATCACATGCTTTGGTCAGTTTTGGACAGAGCATAGTTTGTCAAAGAATTCCTCAGGAACATATATTTTAAAAGATGAAACTGTCTCGTTGGTGGTATTGCCATAAGGGGTTTTTTCAAGGCAGGCTGATTATCCGCCTTACCAATTTCGGCCGGTAGTCCGGGCCTGACACCCGGGTAGGGAACTGGGGCTCTGAGAGGACAACTGTTGGGGCCCTCCAGTGGACAACACGGATATGGGCAACACCGGGGGCACGGTCTCACCTGCGACACCTTCGGATAACGAATCTTTTCTAGCACTCTATCTCAGGATTCTTGAAATTTGTACTGAGGTCGATGGCTATGTCTAGGGAGGCTGCTGTTAGGAGCCTGCCATGCTGCTTGGGATCCTCTTAGATGCTGCACACCAGTTGATCTTCGTGTGCTCACGCGTTGTCTCAATCGGGCATTTTTCCTTAATACATTTCGTCTCTCCTCGCTTAAGTTATGTGAACACACTTGTTGCTGGCATGCATGCCTTGTGCGGAGACCGATGTTCAAACGTCGTGCTTTTGGCATTTTGAACTATAGGCAAAGTGGTTAATTTAACCTTAAATCCACATAATTTTCACAGTTCAACTTACCAGCTTAAAGACAAATGCTGGTGTTCAATTGAAATGTTAGGAAACGAATAACTTTTTTTTTTTGCAAAACCATGGAAATCGGTTGTTGCGTTCTGGAGTTATGTATATGATATGGGTCTATAGGCAGAGTGGTTAATTAAACCTCAAATCCGCATAATTTACACAGTTCAACTCACCACCTTTTCTGTTGCAATTATTCTTGAAAAAGACGCTGAAATATATGAGGAAGAAGAAGAGGACACTAAGCTTGCCTCAAATGCTACAAATTCCCAAGGCTCAGATGCACAATTTGTATTAGTAAACCATTCGAAAGTGCCCAATATTAAATTAGTTAAAATCGGGGGGTCATTTATAAAAAATAGGTCAAGTAGGGTATCACAGGTGCCGCTGAAATGCGTTGGCGTCGTATCATTAACTGGATAGAAGCCGAAGGACTCAAAATTATCTATAAGGTGTCTTTCCTTTAACAGATTACTGTTAAAGTCCCCTGCTAAGATGACGTCTGTGTACGCCATAGATAAGTCGGCAATCGTTGTCAGTAGTGGCTCGTATTTAGTCGTGGAGTTGGGTCGGTAGATACAGCCAATCAGCGTATTTATATTATTTTTTCAACATATATCCAAGAACAAGTACTCTAATGGACAATCACTGGGCTGTCTACATTTAACAGTACATTTAAGAGTTGTTTTAACAAAAATAGCTACCCCTCCCGCATGACCGACGCGATTCGAACGATACACAGCATATCCATCACACGACAATAGTACATCACAAACATTAAGTGAGAACCACGTCTCAGACACACAAATTACATCTACATCGGAATTAGTAAAAAGAAACCGGAATTCATCCATTTTTCGCAATAGACTTTGCGCATTTAGATGAACAACTTTGAGCCCGATTTTATGTTTACTAATAACTTTTATCAGGCTTTTAGTTATGGAACGCCTTACTTCATCCTGCACTGGAAAATTTGGCTAAAGTTTGGAATGCAAGCTCAATATCTGCAAAGCAATTTAGGAACATAGAAGTATAAACAAACAACAAACGATAAAAAAATTCTAATGATAACTTAACTAAGAGAAAAAGATAAAATTGATTAAGAGCGAAAGAGCGGCTCACCTGGAAGCAACACACACCGAAGGTAGCAGCTTCCTGTCGTGCTAAGCTTAAAAAGCTATCTGGTTGCTTAGACCAACGAGCAAGCTCAGCCTTGGCAATGTTGCTGTTTAAGTCAACTGTTGTGCCTTCGATGACTTACTGACTCCAATTGTGGGGCATGGATTCTGACTCGAACGTCTTGAAGGTCAAAAGATTTCAAAACCAAGCTCTGCTCATGATTGCTAATGCCTTTTGGTACATAAGAAACAATGTGTGACAACGTTTATAGTCAGCTGTTTTATTCACGTAACTTTTACTTTTACTGGAATCGTAACTAAATTGTGCTTTAAAGAAATGGTTCGACCCTCTCTCGTCGTGCATATGGCCAAGCGAGTGCCCCTCATCCACTTCCGCAAGGGCGGCGGTGGAGCGGCGCCTGGCGCCCAGTCCGCAAACCAGCAGGCAAGTTCCAAGCCAGCGGGAGGCAAAAAGTTGGTTGGCGGTCCCGCCATCGAGGATTACTAATTGCCGGCCCACTTTGCACGCAAGCCCATCGACCCGGAGGAGGCGGAGTACATCAACAACGGTGGACCGCCGAAATAAGCAACTAGTGTCCCCCGCTTGTATAATAAAATTGTGTTGAAACTCATATTGTCATTGGTGAATTAGCAATCGCCACCCACCATCATATATCACACATGTTTAGTGTTTATTATTCAAAACAGAATTAAACTACATAGTGCACGCCAAGTGCATTGGTGTTGTTGCACGGACAGTCGACGACGTGGCCAAAAACATCGGCTTACGTGGAAAGGGAAATGATGTCGTTCATGCGGCAGACCAAAGGCGGTCTTAAAGATTCAAGATATGCTCTTGGCGCTGGATAATTTAATAGCCTTAGGCATTAAATGAGTCTCCTAGGCGCATAAAAACCGCAACTGGTGTGCAGAATCTAGGAGGATCCCAAACACCAGTGGCAGGCTCTCAACAGCAGCCTCTCTCGACACAGCCCTCGACCTCGAATCCTGCTTTTTGCGCTTGCGTCAGCCCGTCTCTCCAGCTCGCTTTGGAGCGTTCTTAGGGAGATAGGGACGTTTTCTGTTCTTTCACTCGCCAGTCCGACGCCTTCCTTTGCAAGTTCGTCCGCGGTCTCGTTACCGTCTATGCCTTGGTGGCTGGAAACCCAGTAGATCCTCACTGACTTAGTCGTGCTAGGGCTATCTAGTGACTCCCTGCTTGCCAGTACATTTTTGGAACTGATCGCTGATGATTGAATGGATTTTATTGTCGCTTGACTGTCTCCGAACAAATTGACCGCCTTATGTGGACGGTCTATGCTCTGCGCAAGCTCTGCTACTTTCCTGATGGCGAATACTTCCGCCTGGAATATACTGCAGTAGCTTGGTAACTTATATGACAGCCTCAATTCAGAGTCTGAACAGTATATGCCCGCTCCCACTCCTCCATTCATCTTGGAGCCATCGGTGTATATATTGAGGTTTTGAGCATGGTCCTGGCCTGACTTCCAGTCATTTGGTCCCATTAATACTGTTGTGTTTATATTCGGGCACGTTCTGGGTATCATGTAGTCAGATGTACTGCTCATGTCTCGACCAATTGAACTGTGCCCGAACCCTTGTAGCGACCAGTTTCCTTATGCAGCCAGACGTTGTGCCGCCTTTCCTGCTGTCAGTTGCGCTTGGATATCTAGGGGATATATGATATTATGCTTTCGAGTGCTTTGGTGGGGGTTGACCTCAGCGCTCCTGATATGCAGAGCAGTGCCTGCTGCTGGGTTCTCTCCATAAGGTTATTATACGCTTTCTTCTCCATGGCTTGCCAGCAAACTAAGACTCCATACAGCAATGCATTAGAGCGGGTGAGAGACCCAAGTGCTGTTAAGCATCTTTTTGGATGCATATAGCGCTATGGTGGCCTTTTTCACCCTCTCTTCTACATTGGCCATCCACTTCAGCTTGCTGTCAAGAGCAATGCCGAGGTATTTGACTTGTGTTTTTGGGGTCAGCCTGTTCTGTTAATTTTCGGGGGCATCCATTGCGGCACCTTGTATCTCTTGGTGAAGAGAATGAGGTCCGTCTTATCCGCATTGATATTAAGTCCCACCTTCTCCGGCCAACACTACGGCCACCGACGAACACTACGACCTCATATTCCTAATTGTGAAGGGCTCTCTCAATAGTAGCTAGCGACGAATATAGTGCCGTCTCCACTGATTTCCCCTTTGTGTAGGCGTGCTGGTTGGTCGACAGTAGTCTCCCGACATCTTTCGTGATGTATAGGTCCAGCAGCTTTTCCAGCGTTTTAAGTAGAAATGAGGTGAAGCTTATCGGTCTGTAATCGTTGGGGCTCAAATGGCTGCACTATATACTGCTGTATATATTGCGTAGAGCCCTTGGGTGATCACTTGCTTGGTCATCTGCAGCATGGCTGGAAATATTCCATCTAGTCCTTGTGCTTTTATCCTCGCAAAGGAGTCTATAGCCCATTAGATTCTACAAGAGGATATAAGATCTTTTGTGAGATGCTCTTCTCCAGTTGCTAAGTCCTGGTACTTATTTGCATCGGGTACCTCAGTGCATCCTGGGAAATGCGTATGCATTAGTGCTGTTAGGGCCTCTTAGTTGTCCTCAGTACACTGTCCGCGGTGGCGTTTAAGGTGACTCTATATTGCAGAAGAAGTTTCTCCACGAGTTTCTCAGCGCCTTGCGTATTTCCTTCTAGTAGTCCCTTAGTAGGACTTTATATTCCTCATTGATGATATCATTTTTCGCCTGCTTGGCGCTTTGGCAGAATTCTTTGAGTTTGTTTCGTCGGAGTGAAAGGTCCTTATTCAATCAGCGTGGCCTGGATCTCTTTCTCATGTCCGATATTGGGTATGATGCATCTAGCAGTTCTTTGGAGAGGGTGTCTAGGGACTTTTCTATGTCTTCCGTGGATTCTACTATGCCCGAAGGGGTCGCAAGCCGTGTCGCGATAGTCTCCTCGAACTTTCCCGAGCTAGTATTCCGGGAATTCCTGAAGACCGATTGTTTTGGAGAGTGTTCGAATGCGTATTGGAACCGTATGTACTTATGATCTGAGAAGGATGGTCTCCCAAGGACTCTCCATTGATTCCAAAGTACCTTGTCCCCTTACAAGAGTAAGATTTAGCACGTTATAGCAGGTAGAAACTACAAAGGTTCCCCACGTTTGGTATACTTAGGTTGGTTGAGAGTCTAAGAGTGACTCACCTCTGTCGCTTATGTCGCGGCTCCACCATACGCAGTGATGCGCGTTGGCGTCTGCACCCTTAAGCAGCTCGTCTTTGGGCTTCCTTCTACCAAGCTCCTACGTTCTTCTGGTGAGGCCCTCCTGCTGTGTGCCATATTGCAGGAAGCTTCCAAGAGGCGCTTCTTTCCGCTCTCTTACATCACTACTGTGAGGTCATCAGAGCTGTAGTGAGACATAAGGTTACCGTGTAGACCCTTCCGTACAAGTACGGCGGTTCTATTCCAGCTTACCATTGGTGGATGGAGCAAATTGTAATTTGCGGACTTTAGTCCGGCGATGGCATTGCCTGAGGCGATCCATGGCTCCTGGACCAAAGCTTTGTCGGCGGATCCTTGCTCCATGGCTATGAGGAGTTCCGCCGACACGACCTTGCTCTTATGGAGGTTGATCCGCAGCAGCTTTAGCGCACGGTCCTCTTGGATTGCGATGGGAAAGATTTCCTTTACCTTAGGAATGGATGGGATTAGCTCCCTGTCCACCACCTTCAGATTGGCTCCCACAACGCCTCCAACTGACAGACCGCTTGCGGAAACCACTTTCTCGTTGGGTCATCCAGCACCATCAAAGGTGGGCAATGGAGCTTCGGGGTCTCCTCCATCTGTGCAAACAATGACTCAACGAGCCGCGCATGCACCGTCTTCCACCGCTCCTCGGTCATCTCGCCGGCTTCATCGCTGCGGTCAATGAGTGCCACGATTAAATGTCGTTTGGTCACCTCCCTGACTTTTGCGGTCTTGTTGGTTCTTCGCTTCTTCGTCTTTTTTTTTTGGGTGGGGGGCCTCCTTCTTACGCACGCTCTGCCGCTTGCTCCCCGGTGAGGCCTTACAGGCGCTATCGACTGAGCGTTGCCTTTTGTTGCCAAGCGTCTCCGTCACCTTGCTTGCGAATCTGCCCGGTGATCTCATGTGGGGAAGTTTGGCGAAGTAAAGCCTCCCCTTAATGAATGTACCTGAGTTATGTTGTTTTTGTGTACTATTACCTGAAGCTACCTAATTTTCCCTTTTTTGTTGTATGACGCCTACACCGAAAACCATTTCAACTGTGAAGGCTCATATCTTCCACAAAAATCCTTGGCTAAGCCTCCGGCGGACTTGTATGGTTAAAAACGATTTTGCGATAATGAATTTTCCTATTTTTGCAACGGCTTTTTTTCGAGAGGCGCTACTGTGCGACGGTTCAGCATCAACAGCCTATTTAGCCATGTCCGTCTATAAAACTGTCAAATTCTATGCAAGCTAGACCCTCAGTTTCGAAGCTACTATTTTTGCTGCTATTTACATATGTATGTCGGACGGATAAGATCCGAAAACTATATTATATAGCTGTCATAAAAAAATCTGAAAATTTGTAGAACAAAATTATAGCTTCACAGTTTTTTCCAAAATATTTAGATCTATCTTCAGATATGATCATTTTGTATTATTTAAGAATTTAATTTAATTTTTTTTTAGTCGGATAATTAGCATAAGGACGATCGGCAAATGTACAAAAAAATTTTAATCCGTAAGACATTCACAATTGTAACTGTTTACCTGTAAAAATATAAATATATAATAATGATCTAATTGAAAACTGCAAGGGTATACAAACTTCGGCGTGTTAAAAAACTTTCTTTCTTGTCCTTAATAATTTAAAGTTTCTTTGGTCGATTTCCATTACAATCGAATAGTTAAATTGCAAAACTCAAGAAAATTCGTATTTCCCATACATATAATAACATATTTAACATTTTCAGGGTACAATGGAAGAAAAGGTGTACTCCCGATCCGTTACAAAGCAAGCAATGAGCTTCCGAGTTGTTGATGAGCAACAAATTGACAGACATTACAATATGGCGGAGTTAGCAGAACTTTACACGTAATTATTATCACCACTTTATTTGTAAACAAACTTTATCATAATATATTTACGTTAATTATAGCTACGTCAAAGCAAACAAAAGCTAAGAAAACGTAGGAAATAGCTTATATATTTTTGTACAGTATTTATTAGTAAAAATATTTTCAGTTATATTATATTACACAATGATTGAAAATTATATTTAAAAGCAGACAACTGCGACGACTTAATTTCCAAGTTTCTGCTGCAACTTCTCACGATCGACGACTTAGAGAGACCAACATTTCTTTTACGCTGCCATCTCATCTCTCGCTCTCTCTGTTCAGTGTCGTTTAATGGTTTTGTAAACCCTGGTCACACTGCAAGAGTGCGCCTTCCGCTGTCCAGTGTTACCCGTCTTTACCTTTATATTTTAAGTGTCTATATCAGTCATGCCCAGCCCATAGCTCTTGCCGCTCGCATTGTTTTTGTAATTGCTCTTAGGCATAGGCAAAGCAATCGCCGTATACATGCACGACTCACTCCATAAGCAAAGCAGATTACACTAGCGAATTCTCTTCATTCTCAGCGTCTTCGTTGATCTCGGCAAAAAGACTTTTCATAGGCTTCACCGTTACCGTTGGATCATCGAAAAATGTACATCGCGAAAAATCAGTTGTATTTTGCGTTGCAGGCAAGATGTTTGATATTGCAGAAACTAATTTCTTTTTTTATGAAAATTGCTTTGGTGAGCCCCAATGCATTGTTTGCTTTAACGAATTAGTAAATAAAAGGAAGTTTAATTTTCAAAGGCATTTCACAACATATCATTTACTTTCATTTTTTTCAGTGCAGAAATTTGAAGTAGAAAAAAACGTTTGCGTAAATGTATTTGTGTTTATGTGTATTGGTGAGTTGCTCTGCCATAAGCAACGTTTGGGCACACCTGGTCTATATCTAATAGTGCGATTTTTTTAATTAATTAATTTTTTTTGAGCGCAATCCTACGCCCACCTCCCACCAAATCGAACAAAGGGCGCTGCACAATATATACATCAAACGAAAGGTATTAAAGCGTATTATATATGGCTCCGATGAAAAGTTATTACGATGTAAAGTAGTTTCGACGGCTAGGATATACTCAGTCACGCTAGGGTCTCTTTACAGACAAAATTTATAAAGATCTGGGACAAAAAGGTCTTTGACGAAAACGGTGGGCTGACGTGAGATGTAGAGTGTCAGCCACCGGAATACTGTGCGACGACCCACGTCGCAACAACAAATATAATCCATAAGTAGAACTAAGCTTTCGAATAAGATTAAGAATAGTAGTGGCAACGCCGGCCAAGGAATAGCGCGTCCAGCCCTGAACAGCTGACGATAATCGAATGGATACGATCGATCTGGCAACGCCCTGCCTATCGGCCATCGGGGAATTATCGATTATCGATCAAGGGAGAACAGCTGTCAGCCGGCTATATAAAGCGGCGCACCGGCCAGTGCAGCTTCACTTTTGCAGAGCAGCCGAGCAGTCAACTGGTGAGTTAACAAGTAGTACTAATCCTAGACTTAGAATAAGGTTTGGCCCTGGCGGCGGACCTTAATAGAAAAGAAGGTAGGAAAGGTGAAGGTAGCGTTAGGTCTAGATCTGGCCCCCTGCAGGCGGATCTAACGAAGTAGCTGGGAGGAGCGGAGTTTGGCCCTTGTTGGCGGACTTCGCACAGATAGTCAGGTGTGGGACGAGGTCGGGCCCTTGCATGGCAGATCTCGCGGAAACAGGGTATCGAGCGCGGTCCGTATGACCACGCCGTACAGGTAGTATAGACTTGGGGTTCTGACCTGACCCTTGGATGGCAGATCAGGAATAGGGGAGGGCGTCGAATGAGGTTCGCCACATTCGCCAAGCAAGCATAGGAGGGGAGAAGATCTGGCCCTTGCCGGCGGATCTTGATAGCTACAGGGTAGCAGAAAGGCGTTAGGGACGGTGCGAGCTTAGGCACAACGATCGCTCACCTAGAGTGAATCTCACCCGGACCCACCTACCGTGACCACGACAGCGGCCAGCCGCAACGGTCACGCACCCTAATCGCGTCGCCCGAACAGGGTATTTACAAGCCGACTACGATACAGTCGCATCGCCCGAACAGGGTATTTACAAGCCGACTACGATACAGTCGCATAGCCCGAACAGGGTATTTACAAGCCGACTACGATACAGTCGCATCGCCCGAACAGGGTATTTACAAGCCGACTACGATACAGTCGCATAGCCCGAACAGGGTATTTACAAGCCGACTACGATACAGTCGCATCGCCCGAACGGGGTATTCACAAGCCAACTACAAGACAGTCGCATCGCCCGGACAGGGTATTTACAAGCCGACTACGATACAGTCGCATCTCCCGAACAGGGTATTCACAAGCCGACTACGAGACAGTCGCATCACCCGAACAGGGTACTCACAAGCCGATCACCGACGATCGCATCGCCGGTACAGGGTATCGCCACGCCGACAAGCAGCAGTCGCATCGCCCGAGAAGGGTAACAACAAGTCGACCCACTGGACCCTAGTCGCAGTGTCGCATCACCCGCCCCCGGGTATCATCGTCAGCCAGCTGGCTGATCACCATCGAAGACCGGGACACGGATCTACCCGCAACCAGGGTATCAACAAGACATCACCACAGCAGCAACCCCACTGTATTCTTTCCACAGGTTTCACTATATCTTGATCAATAAAGATAGTATTAAAATTACCTCTCTCCTCTTGCCTCGGACTCGGACATTACAAATTTTCTGTACGAACCCCGACTCCGGCGAGCTAGGCCGAGCACCCCAAAAGAGGGTCGTTACAACTGAGTAAGAAAAGTAATTGATTCGGTATTTGCAGAAGAGCGAAAAGGGTCAGCGGTAACGCGTATTGGGCCTGGCTCATGGAACTCGCCACGAGGAGACCGAGAGAGGGGATCTAAGGCAGAATCTAGAGCACTGCAGTATTCGGCCGGCTAAGCCTGGCCCTGAACAAGTGTCGGTTTTCGAAATACATAGATTTATGCGCGGCCAGCTTTTGTCATATTTTCCTATGGGTGCGTTAAAATAGCCGAGAAATAGTTATTTTAGCATTTTATGTAGGGATTTTTCCATAAATATATTTATTTTATTTGGAGCCGAGTTTATTTTATTTTCTCTCAGTGTAGACAGGCTCGAGTTTCTTAATACGGCTAGAAGTGGCAGAAAAATATCTGGTATTTTCCCATAAAAATATTTCCAGAATTATATCCGGGGAGAAAACATCGAGTAATACTGCGTTTTGATATTTGAGAAATATTTATTTCCTAACTAGCAATGTGTTTCATAAAGTTCGGAGCACCCATTTCTCCCAGTGTCTCGGCAGAGAAATCAAAAGAATCATGGCGGCGGAATTTGTGTTCATATGGTTTTAGAAAATATTCTTTTATTTAATTCATTTGTATCGTTTTTGTTTTCATTTTATTTCAGGCGTTTTCTCTCAGTGTTCAGGTGGTTAACAGGTTAGATCAGGTTAAGGTTTCAAGTCTAGCCTACTCTTTGGTGACGCAGCATCGAGGCCTTCGAGAAATTTCTCTGTGAACGTGATATTCTCGCTGGCCAAAATGCGGTTTCACTCTGTACACTCACCCGTCTCGCTCTCACGCACACACACACGTGAATCCGTAGGGTGCTCCGCCGCTGGTCCTGGGCCGGCACACGCTGCTTCTTGTCTCCTGGTTGACTGGCGTCTAGCGTCAGCCGGCGGCTGGGAATCTGGTCGGGTGATCGCCGCTGCGAGTTTGCCTCGCGTCGACTGCTGGTTCTCGACGGCCGCTGGTGGGCTGCGTCGCGTCTCACTTGGTATTTTGGGTCAAAAACAATCATGGTCGAGATCCGGCTGTTGGTCTCGGGTTTTGTTCACTCGATTTTCTGGTACTTTTAATCGCAAAAACGTCTTCTCAAAAAATAAACACTCCGCTCGCACCTCCGTTCAATTTCGCCACGTCCGCAAGAGTGAAAAAGTCACGCGCTTTTTGAGGTTTTTGTAGCTCCGTTTTTTCGCTTCTCGAAGTTTCTGCAATCGTTTGCTCTCGCTCTTTCCTTTGGCGCGTGCCGATTTTCGGGGGTTATTTCTCCGCTTGATTGTATGTTCCCTATCGCTCGCTCTTATGCGGCGCTGGGTCATGTGGTCCACACGTCGGCACTTTGGGCCAAGACAATCCTCGAGTTTCGTCTGGGCTTTCGTTGCACTAGTTTTCCTGGCACTTTGAATGGCATCTCTTGGCCAAAATCCGATGTTCCTCTGGTTCCTCACACCGGCACGTGGAGTGAACGCCTTTGCTCACACGAGAATCACACGTCACAGAAAGTGAATTTGTCACGCGCTTTATGAAGTTTTCGCTGCTCCGTTTTTCGGCTTCTCGAAGTTTCTGTCCTCACCTCCTCTCGCTCTTCCTATTGGGCGCGTGCCAATTTGCGGGAGATGCTTGTATGCACGATCGTGTACTCTCTCGCTCGCTCTTACTCGGTCACGTGACCACTTTTCGTGGTGAATATTTCGTTGCTCTGCTGGTCTGTGTGTGTGTGCGTAGCTGCTGGTGATGTGAGAACGGGTGGGTAATGGTAATATCGAATGTCTAACTTAAATATATGTCGGAAAGTTGGTTGCTAAGTGCAAATTTGGAATGCTTGTTGTCAGCTCAGGTATTGGTAGCCCTGTAGGTGTCGCTGGCGCGCAGGCGCAATGACAGTTGAGTCGGTAACAGGACAAGGACAGAAGACTGTCTGTTACTGAGTGAGGTCTGTTCGTCTGTCGCAACAATAGGAGAGAGTGAGAGAGACAGCTTGAGATTGTCTAGGATTGACGTCTGAGTGAAAAGTAAGAAAAGGTGAAAGGGCCACAGCAAAAATGGCGTGAGGACAGATTGGATTAGACAGCGAAGGCGAACAGAATTCGCTGGCTCGACTACAGGTGAACGAAATAACGGTTTTCTCCGACATATACATATACGGCTTATTCTATACTTATTTTAATATTTCTTTGTGGGGAGTCGGTTGACTCCTCACAACTATTCAATTTTTATTTTCAAATTTCAAAATAATAATTGACAAATAAATGTTATTTTCAATTTTTTAAGGTGTTATCCGGGTTTAAAACCACAAAAAAGGTCTATTTTCCCGAATTTTTTTAAAAGATCCTATGACAATTTTGCAAATTTCATTTATTCTACATTAATGTATAAGGTTTGAACTAAATTGTGTAAAAATTTAAACAACAAATATTAAAAAATGGGCCGTTGTCTGCCGTTAAACTTAACCCCAAAAAAATATGTCCTTGCGGTAGGCAGGATATCTCCGTCAATGTTTATAGGAATTCAAAAAGCCAAAATTTTTCTGTTAGCTTATGTGTCTGGCTTGTCTTTGAACGAAGGATTTTGTAAAAAAAAAAAAAATTTGGTAGCGTTTTTCATGAAAATGTCACATTTTACGTCAATTTTGGCCATATTTTTGGTTATAAAATCTGTTCTAATTGAAGATATAAAAAATCATTCGTTCAACGACAACAAAAACATGTATAGAAGAAGTGTGCAAAAGTAGAAGTAGTTTGGTGCAATAGTTTTCGAGAAATCGTGACTACCGACTTCAAGAAAGTAGTTTTGAGAAAAACGCGTTTAAAGTTTTAATTGCCAGTTGTGACTCATACGACGCGCTGGGCTTTAAATTTCTCCCATTCCTACAGTTTTGCTTTGATCGGCTTGAAATTTTCGGACAAGATTCCTGACACTTTGTACTATTATATAAAAATGTTTGAAAAAAATGAATTTTTTGAAGTTTCAAAACCCGGATAACCCCTTAAATAAAAATTGGAGAATAATTTTTTTTGCAATTATTATTTTAAAAATTTAATATTTCAGTTTTAACTCATCTTGTATATTAAAATTTAAAGAAATAAATATTTTACATTTTTTTTTATCAATATAAAAAAAACATATGTTAGATTAGGTTACTTTAAACCGGACGGCCCTTATGGGGCCACGCATAGGACAATATGGCCTTGAGTTGTCCGGGACATTTCTGGATGGACCCAGAGATTATCTATGTGCGTTTCGAGGTCCTTGAAGATCAAGGTGTTTTTCGCAAAGGCAATCTTCCAGCGGTGCCAGAACCAGAGAGCCTAGGTATCTCATCCTTGCCCTCGTTAGGGCCGGACAGTTGCAAATGAGATGCTCCAAGGTTTCGGTTGCCTCGGATTCATCACATTTCCGGCATTTGGCGTTGTCGGTAATACTCAGCTTGAATGCATTTGCAGCAGACAGGCAGTGAACTGTTAGAATACCCACTAACATTCTGCAGTCCTTCCGCGGAAGATGCAGCACGTAGTGAGTGAGTTTCTCGTTGCGCTTTTTACAAATGATTTTTGATATTCTGCAGGTTGCGGAATTACTCCTTCACCTGCTTTTTGCGCTTGCGTCAGCCCGTCTCTCTAGCTCGCTTTGGAGCGTTCTTAGGGAGATAGGGACGTTTTCTGTTCTTTCACTCGCCAGTCCGACGCCTTCCTTTGCAAGTTCGTCCGCGGTTTCGTTACCGTCTATGCCTTGGTGGCTGGGAACCCAGAAGTTCCTCACTGATTTAGTCGTGCTCAATATTGGAGCAGAAGTTTCTCCTTGAGCTTCTTTGTGCCCTGCTCATTTCCTTCTTGCAGTCCCTGAGCTGGATTTTATATTCCTCATTAAGGATTGTTTGTGGGGAAGACAACGAATTTGCCACCCTTTAGTTTATAATAAAAACGCACGATAGGATTTTAATATAAGCCGTGTTTAATTTTCGTGTCTCTTTTTAATCGGAGCTGCAGACTGTGTATGTAAGCTTGGCTTTGGAATAAATACATGTTTATGAGCGTACAAATGTAGCTTGGCTGATAGATAACGCGACAGCTTAGGCGAGATAAGGAAGAGTAGATAGAGAAACCAAAAGAGCGCTGCAGTTGCAGTGGTACACCTATGCGCGCGTGACTAGGTGCTGGCGGTCTGCTCCGAACAAGGATATTATCTGTTCCCTGCTTGGCGATTTTTTAAAATTCTCAGAGGTTTTTGCGTTGAAGCGTGAGGTCCTTATTCCACCAAGGTGGGCCTGGTTTTGAATATCGGCCATGATTCAGAGTGTGCATCCAGTTATTCCTTGGATTGGGTCTCTGGGGGCTTTTTCCGGACTGATGAGATGGGTTCTACGAAGGTGTGCTCCGTCCCCACGTTTGTTAGGTATAGGTTACTACATAGTATGAAGTCTAAAAGTGACTCTTTCGTTAATGTCGGGGTTCCCAGCCCACGCTGCGGTGTGCGTTGGCATCTGCACCCATGAATAGTTATTGTTCTTCAAGGCCGGCTTCCATCATGCTCCCGAATACCTTCGGTGGGGCTGTCCTGTCGTGAGCTATGCAGCAGGAAGCTGCCAGATTGCGCTTTTTCATGCTTTCCAGCATTACCACGGTCAGGTCATCAGAGCTGTAATGAGACATAAGGTTAGCGTGTAGACCCTTCCGTACAAGTACGGCGGTTCTATTCCAGCTTACCATTGGTGGATGGAGCAAATTGTAATTTGCGGACTTTAGTCCGATGGCATTGCCTGAAGCGATCCATGGCTCCTGGACCAAAACTATGTCGGCGGATCCTTGCTTCATGGCTATGAGGAGTTCCGCCGACACGACCTTGCTCTTATGGGGGTTGGATTGCGATGGGAAAGAGTACCTTCACCTTAGGAATGGATGGGATTAGCTCCCTGACCACCACCTCCAGAGTGGCTCCCACAACGCCTCCAACTGGCAGACCGCTTTCGGAAGCCACTTTCGCGTTGGGTCATCCAGCACCATCAAAGGTGGGCAATGGAGCTTCGAGGTCTCCTCCATCTGTGCAAACAATGACTCAACGAGCCGCGCATGCACCGTCTTCCACCGCTCCTCGGTCATCTCGCCGGCTTCATCGCTGCGGTCAATAAGTGCCACGATTAAATGTCGTTTGGTCACCTCACTGACTTTTGCGGTCTTGTTGGTTCTTCGCTTCTTCGTCTTTTTTTTGGGGAGGGGCCTGTCTTCTTAGGCCCGCGTTGCCGCTTGCTCCCCGGTGAGTCCTTACAAGCGCTCTCGGCTCAGCGTTGCCTCTTTTTGGCAAGCGCCTGCTCCACCTTGTTGGCGAATCCGCCCGTTGAGATCATATGGGGAAGATTGCCGAAGAGAAGCTTGCCCTCAGCGATCCTCTCCTCGGCCAGGTAAGCTTTACATTCTTCTCTGGTGATACTGCGGTTTTTTCTGAAGCCGACTCCGGATGGGGAGGCCAGCCTTGTACTGCGCCTTAGCTTTTATCCCTTTGCTTTGACGTTTTGGCCCGTCGCTGCGGTGGGAGCTGGTGCCTGGTTTCGGCGAGCGGAGAGCTGCACGCTCTCAAGGTCCTAGTTTGTATCGACTTTGGCACCTGAGCGGCTTCCCCTGCGTCGTTTTTGTGGCAGTAGCGTTGCAACTGACATGACCTGCTCCCGTCATATCAGAGGTATAACGCAGGCGACCCGCAGAGAGATTCCTCCCCCTGTGCCCGCCGGTGATAGCCGTCAGGCCTTCCAGCAGCCATGGCTAATGGTTCATTGTTTCCGGCTTTTTGAGCAGAAGGAATTGAACCGTACCCTTTGCTAGACACTGTGTAATCGCGAACGGAGCAAGCAGCCCGTAACCAGGTTAAAATCCTATTTACACCAGGCTGCGTTATTGCGTTAACTCAGTAAACGTAGTTTTTTTTACTAGTAGTTTTAAGTGATGGGAAAAAGTTGCGTCTAAGTTGCGTCCAAGTTGCGTTCATATCGATAACAACAGATTTGTTCGATTGTCGTGTCGATTACAAGAAATTTGTTAGATTTCTACTCGATATTCGGACTATCGAACAAGTTCCACCACCAAATCGAAAATCAAATTAAGCAGCTGACGATTGATAATTCAAATAATTCAATCTGATTTCAAAAAAGGCCGAAAATGGATTTGTGCGGTACATAATGTCTGAAGAAGAAGAGCTGCCGTTGGGGGCACTTCTAGGGGATTGGGCGGAAAATGTCTTAGCCAGTAGTCCATTCCTGAGACTGGCCAGCGAAAGAATTTTCGGGACCAATTGGAAGAACTGGTAGAAAAGGAAAGAAGCGGACTCTGCTTCATCATGAAAAACGAAACAAGCTTAAAATAAACAATTAAAATAATAATTTATAAATTTAAAATGTACATATATGCAAATTATTTTTTGGAAATGTACGCCCAACGCTTCCCTAATGCGTTTAGCATTTTCGCTTGCATTTCCTATACAAGTTTCTTGATCGGGTTGTCCATCCCTTATTGCACACTTTTGCTCTGGATATTGCAAGGGACCTCGCTATAGTGGGGTATTCCGCAGAGGATCCCAAGGTGTTCAGGGCAATCCCTGAATTTTGAAGCTCCTCGAAGGTTGCTGGAGACATCCGAGCCAATTCCATGAACTTCATCTTTATGTTGCTCTATTGCTGATATTATCAAGCTTTCGTCGTTGTTTATTTTCGTAATATTTTTTTGTTTCAAATAATTTCAAACAAGCTGTCAAAAACTAACACAATAACGCAAGTTTTCTAGTATAAACTAGCGTCTTGCGTTATTGCGTTAATTTCGATTTCGATAGGTAACTCAGGTCGGTGTAAATATACTATAAAACGCTTATAAAAAAATAAACATTTGTTATAGAAGTTTGTTTTATTTTATTGTCCTTAATAAAATATAGAATATATATACCATCTGTGTTATAGTGAAATTCCGCCTTTCGGCCGTGGAATTACTTGATGACTGTTGAAAGAAAGTTGTATGCAGTTCCACTTCGTACTGCCTACAGAAATCCTTAAACAGATCCGAAGAGTATTCCACTTCTTGGTTGTAGATTATTTTTTAAGCATTCGT
>NW_027222733.1:0-12000 GCF_030179895.1 Drosophila kikkawai
TATACGGTGTCCTTCTCCTCATCATACCCAAACACATTTACACTTATGTGAGGGTTTTGAAGCACGAAATTGTCAATGCTCTTTATTTTCATCGGGAACGTCAACCCAGTAAAATCGATTTTTATATTATTGGTGTGGATAATTGGTGATTAAATATCCACACCATAGGCATTGCACCTTTCTCCTTTCTCTTTTAAGGGGTTAAGTGCTGAGACTATTGCCCACTTGAAGCAGAAAACATCCCTATTCTGCACATTGATGCATGCTCTGCGTTTTTTAAGAGAGGGAGGGAGATCGAAATACTCAGATCCCTTGAGAGGAACACATTGCATCATGTTCAACTCGACCCTAACTATGCGTGTTAGGGTCCATCCACTGTCCTTCTCTTGGAACTCACCCATTTTCGTAATAATGGCTTCAGTGTGGGAATTATATAAATCGGATAAATTTGAGCCAATCGTAAGCAGAGTCATCTTACTCTGAAACGATTTAATTTCCACTTGTGTTTCATGTTCTTTAATTAACATGTATTCTGCAAACAGTTCAAAATTTATTTTTGAAGCTGTGTGGAACGCTAGCACTCTTTCGATATGAGGGAGTAGCGCTTGGCCCGCTTCATTTAGGAATTCAACAGGAATCCTAAGAGCTGCTCCCTCATTTATGAACATATACTGAAGGATGCGTCCCTTGTATCCATCGATGATTTGCTTTACACTCCCATCCAGGGGTCGGGTAGCAAAATATTTGTGCTGCTCCGTCCGCACATGGTTGTGCCATTGAGTTGATAGGGGTAGGTATCGCTGGCAGGAGTTGCAATAAATTGCATTCATGTTGTTGTTGATGATGTTGTTGTTGTTGGCGTACATTTTTGTATTTGTTTGTTAGTAGTTGAATAACCCGGGTTTCGGGACCTTTGATGTCGGTAAAAAGGGTAATAAAAATGCAATTAATGGATTAGCTGTCAAAATTAGAGTGGTTTAGATAATAAAAATGCACTTAGTTAGGGGGAGATATGAACCTGTCATAAGAGGGGGTAATAAAGATGGAATAAATTAGGGTCAATGCATGTAAAAGGACACTTGAGATCAAGTGTTCAAGGGGTTCCCACAGGGATATGGATACGAGTGCGAATGCAACGGAGCGATCCCGGTAGCGACCCCGAATCGATGCACGTGCACCGACGACCCCTCACTTAGAGGGTGAGGCAATTGAAAAAGGGCGCACCGGGGAGATCCTGCACCGACAGGAGTGATCCTAACCCACACGTGTACGTTCACCCACGTTGCACGGCGGCGGTCCTGCTCCGCCCGGATAAGGCAATTGAAAAAGGGCGCACGGCGGCGGTCCTGCTCCGCCCGGAGTGATCCTGAGCATCCCGTGTACGTTCACCAAACATGTTCCCACCCTCGACTCAGGACTGTGATTTTCCCTGTGAGATACCTCACTTGAAAAAGGTCACTTGTTTTCCCACTGAAGGGCCGCTGGAAAGAGGATCAGAGCAGTCAAATTTTCCCACCCTCATCCCACCTACACTAGATCAAGTGCGTGCAACAACCTGCTCAATTAGCTCACCAAAGTAGGGATGGTGAAGGATGCACTTGTAACGGTTTCTCAACACTCGGTGCAATGTGAAACACCCCATCCACCCAAACTCAAATCCACAGTCAATCTGAAAAGTAAAGGCTGCAAAAGAAATATCCCATATCCCATTTCCACCATTAAAAAAATGCTATCAATTTATTTATTTTTTTTTTGTAAATATAATTTTATTTTTCAAGTATAATAATCAAAAGCGATGTTCCAAATTAACATACATTTTCATAATTTTTAATGATTTTTGTGAGCGTACAGTAAAGAAATGGCAAGCACATGTATCAACTCCATCCTCGACATTATCATGTGCCCAACAACAAGATGTGAAATGTTGCCCATGAATATTAGAAACCAGCGGTGTATCAGCCATCCTTTTATAAAAATATTTGAGCGACTCCTCCAGATATTGCTCATGTTCGGGGAAAATTTGATGTTTAAACATTTTCATGAAATTATTTATTTTTATTACAAGTTGTTGAATGCTATTACTGGTTGAGATGATGTCTTTGTTTTTTAGTGTTAGCATTTTGATGGATCCGTGTACGTCTACTTGCAATGAATTCAAAAATTTAAATGAAGTAATCCTTTCCAAATTGTTAGACGATACGTTGAACCAATCCAGTTAGTGGCGAGTATTCAACTAGTCGATCATGGATGAGAAGGCAATATGCCTTTGTATTTATCTCACTCGCAACAGTTAGCTCAGTGGAAATTTTTATATCAGTCGCTCCTGATTTGACACTCTCGTTCTGGTATGAGAGATCAACAACCACAATAGGAGTCTTCGACATGAATTCCATCGGAGATAAAAGAGCTCGGGGTTCTCGATTGTAATAGCTCTCTTGAAATTTTGTATACATGTCATACAAGACAGCAAACCGATTCTCATTATATTTAACATTCAAATCCTCATAGGGATATACTTCAGAATTAAGATATACCTTTGCATTTCTCAAATTGTTTGTAATTAGTTCTCCATTCAATGTAAATGCAATAACAGCAAAACGTGGACGTTCTCTGTTTGCAGACATCTTGACATTCCATATATGATGTGTTCCCTGAACCAATGTCGGATTTATATAACAATCCCAACTCCGGAATGCGAGTGGGAGGCTAGCTCCACTCTTTACTACATTAAACATTTTAATTTTAGCACTGTCACTTGGAACGATGTGGGGGATCTTCCAACTTATACTATTTATAGCAATGTTATGGATTTTTCCATCAACATTTTTCACAAACATATCATCAGGGTTTTTCGTAAGTAACAGAACGAGCTCATGTTTACAGTTTAAGACGACTTTCTTATAGTCTTCAGCGAACCCCATCAACATTTTTAAAGGTACAGAAAAACTGAAATGTCCTCCAGAAGGGATATTGTCCCCGCCACTCCACCCCGCATTGCGATAAGCCGCTCCTTCCTGTTGGCCGACTGAGAGAAAGTTCTTAATAGTCGTTGTTATTCCAGTAAAACGCGTCCTATCCAATTCACAGCCATTCAACTCATATCTTATTTCATCCAGAAAATAGGCCATGCAATTATTTTTGAGCAAACCGCTAACGCCATTTGTACTAGTCTTTCCTGTATTTGAGTCAATAATTTTGCTAAGCGTTCCTTCAAAATGGAGAAAACTTTCACATGGAAGGACATACAAATCTTGGTTTTGCAAACTGATCCGTACTTCATCATTTGCTTTGAAGTTCTGCTGATATGGATAATATGAATGAAACTCTTTTTTAATAATAGATTCATCGTTAGCAGGCTTTTCCTGGACATAAAAGATCTCATTCATTTGAATATTAGTTGATAAACTTTATTTAATATTAAATCCCAACGATTTCAAAATCAATTTATTTTTTAATGTGAGGGCGTTGATGTGAAGATGATGGTGCTTTCACTTCAGCTTTAGATTTGATAATGTTATCAAAGGATCGATGAGTACCCCTTTTATTGTAAATAATCATTCTGTTGGTCGTAAGTGGAGACGGATTGATACAGTTTCTCCACGCAAATTAACTAAATCTCCGTCCTGATCAGTTATCCGTATTTCTAGTGTGCTTATTTCTCTGGTGTTCACAGGCAAATAAATCAAATTTCGTGGTGTTATGTTCATTTTATATCCAGGGGGGACATTGATTCCAAATTCATGAAGCACATGATTTGGTTTATTCCCTACATATGACCCGCTTATAATGTTGCATTCCAATCTAACAGAATTTATTTTTAAAATATTGACGGGATTATCCGAGATGTAAACTTCTTTCTCATGTGGTCTTAATTTTCGTTTATTAAATCCGAATAAACGACCAATTGATCGTTCATGATTAAAATATACGGTCTCATTTTTAGTAATAACTTGAACTTGTAAAGTGTTGATATTACACTCTATTTTTATACTGTCTTGAAGCTCATACTCCTTGAGCTTATTAATAATATATTTTGAAATATCATCAAACTCATATGAGCCAATTGGTATTTCAATGACTTTGTTCCCAATATGAAATAAGTTGTTCCCCTTATCAACATTCGGTATAGAATTGAATGTATAAAAATCAATTAGAGCACATTCATAATTACGTTTTAGCTCAATTTGTGGGAAAAAATTCTCGCTAAGTACAGATGTATTCCCATTTAGAGCTATTGTCAATGATGTAGTCATTATGATGCTTGAGTCTGAACTGACTTTATTCACAATAATATTATTATATTTATATTATCATTATTATTTATTCAAGTATAATAAATTGATCGAATCCTTTTCTATATCGTCCAGCTTTCATATCATCGTCTTTAGAGATTACAAGAAATCCAAATTTATCGACCCAACACTTTCGTGAAATTTCCATGAATGTTTCAAAATTCATATCATAATGAACATGATCTCGATATATGTGACGAAGGTTCATATCGTCCTGCTTAAACATTATAATAAAATTTGCATTATCTCGTATTAAATGTTTTGGAATATGTGTATACGTTTGACATAAATAGAATGAATCAATATTTCTATGTCGCCCCATACAAAAATAATTGCGAATAGCAGTTTGCTTTTCACACGCTACGTCATCAAACACCATGATGGAATTGTTTTTAGCTTCCTCTGGTGACAAAACACTGTCATTCGCTGAAAATGTATAATATCCCATTCCTCGTATTGGTTTTACAAGTTTTTCCAAATACTCATATTTCGGTTGATATAAACTCTTTGAATACACGTATATATTTTCGAATTTCAGGCCGTTTGGGTCCTCGATTAAGGCAATCATCACATTAGTTTTTCCGCAATTGGAGGGACCTACCACCAAAGCTCTGATCGTGTTTGGGAGCAGTGAACTGTGACGCCGATGTTTACTCTCCCCATCACCACCACTTTCAATGTTTTTTACTATGATTTTTTTATTTTGTCTTAATAAACGCATGTTTTAGAGATATGTACTTCATTCAAAGACAACCAGTCGTTAATTGAGGTTGATATAAAATGGGTAAACATTTTTATAATATTACCAGTCATAAATCAAATGTCAAACAGGGTACAGGTCTCATAAATAATTTAATAAACACTCTTCCCTTTGAGGCTCATATACCTGGGTATAATTACTGTGGACCTGGTACGAAGCTAGAGAAACGATTAGCTCGCGGTGATCGGGGGATCAACGGCTTAGACGAAGCTTGTAGGGAACACGATATAGCATATTCAACTACAAAGGATTTGGGGGAACGTCATAAAGCAGACTCGATTTTAATTGATAGGGCTTGGGATCGAGTAAAAGCAGCGGATAGCAGCATTAGTGAGAGGGCTGCATCATATTTTGTTACAAACATGATGAAGCTAAAAAAGAAATTTGGTATGGGAGCAAAGCAACAGAAAAAGAAAGTGGTGAAAAAATCTCTTGCATCAATCATCAAAAAGGCAACCACCGAATTGCGAAAGCATAAGCCACTTGACATATTGAATGCTGTTAAAGTGGCACGCAGTGCAGTATCGAAATCAATGGGATGTAAGAAAAATGTTGTAATTCCACGGGTAATAGCAGTTCCAAAAGTTGGTGGTTTTTTACCATTGGTACCTATTTTAACAGCCCTTAGCGCTGTAGGTAGTTTAGCGTCAGGTAGCGCTGCAATTGTAAAATCAATTAACAATGCAAAGATGGCAAAGGCACAACTTGAGGAAAACCAGAGACATAACAGAAAAATGGAATCTGTATCGTTGGGTAAAGGCTTGTACCTGCAACCATACAAGAAAGGCTATGGCATATCATTTTCAAAAAATAATAATAAACAAAAAAACTATTAAATGAGCTACCCAAGAGAGCACTTTCCAATTTTGATATATTGAAGTTTGCCTTTAAAAATATTCCACATTTTCGGGGGGTTTATATGAGAGATGAGATACCCAAAGTACCACATTATTCCGAATGTGGAATAATAAATTTAGCAGACTCATCATCAGAAGGAACGCATTGGGTGGCGTATTATAAGAAAGGATCAGACTCGTACTACTTTGACAGTTTTGGTAACTTGCAGCCGCCTTTAGAAATAATTAGATATTTAGGGGAAAAAATAAGATATAATTATCAGCGTTTCCAAAAATTTGGTACTTTTAACTGTGGACATTTATGCCTTAAATTTTTGCTAGACTGTAATTCTTCCCATACCCTTCGTAACCACTTCACATGAAGTGGACACTTTGACCTTTTACAAAGCTAGACGTTCTATCCCTTGAGACCGAATACCATAGTACAAGTGGATAGCAGTGGGAGGAGAAATGTGCTCCTTGGCGGGTATAAATTCAGGGACCTCGTCTAGGAAAAATATCATTCAGCCACCAGCATCAGCAGCAACAACAGTAGCAGCAACAGCAGCATCATGAACCAGTTCACCACCACCACCACCAGCTCTACCAGCTCCACCAGCTCTACCAGCTCCACCAGCTCTACCAGCTCCGCCAGCTCCACCGACTCCAACAACGCATCCAGCTCCACCAGCTCTACCAGCTCCACCAGCTCCAACTCAACCGCCTCCAACCTCCCCACTGGGGTCACGCAGGAGGACATCGATGCCCTTTTGAGGGATATTGAGGAAGACCCTCAGATGCAGGCCTTCAACGCCTGCAGAGTGAAAAGGAAGTTTACCTTTCACAAGCTGCCGATGAATATACCGTTTCATATTTATTCGGCCAGGCGGGTGACGGGAAGGTACGGCACCAATATTATGGTGGAACTGGATACAAGGAATGTATTCCTCCCGGAGAGGTTCTCGCGCCTTAGTGATGAGGTAATCCAAAACATTTCTTCAGGGTCGTATTCTCTCCAAAAGCTGAAGGATGGGAACGTTAAAATAGATTTAAGTACAAATTTCAATAAATAATAAAAAAAATTGTAATTAAAAAAAAATCACAAATTTTTTATTGGGAAAAGGGACTTGGGAAAATTCTTTTTCAGCCTTTATATTTCAATAAATAATAAAAACAGACCTGGTAAACAGATCAGGTGTGATTATCAGGTCGGTTTATCAGACCTGATACGGTTTATCAGACCTGGTAAACAGATCAGGTGGCTGTGTATCGAAGAAATTTTCAACCAAATGGACAAGTGAAAGGAACGAGAGCATTGAAATATTCGAAAATTATTAAACCACTTTTAGCTAAGGTACCCGTCGCCGAATCTACACCCAAAGGGAAAAAAGAAATAATAAGTGGGTCTGGTTTCATGACACTTGAGATGAATAAGCCTAAGTTCATATACTGGGACGACCCAAACGAATTAGTTGAACGACTTCACCTCTTAATAGCATCGGAATCAGCAGGCAATCAAAACCACAATAATGAGATTACATCGATAATTGAGGAACTAAGAGAGGCTAAAATTATATTCTAATTAAGTATATAATTATGAAACATTTACAAATAAGATTATAATCATAATGTCCGTTGACAAGTTTGGACGTTTTTTACATGACAAGCAGAACACTAATTTAAAACGATATGAAAAAACTGGGACAGGACTCTTCATAGATACGGATGGAAACTTTAATATTCAGCGAAGGCGCTTAAAAAATGGAGACTTTCCAAAAGAGAATTCGGACTTAGTCATTAAAGAATATGTTGACAAGGCTATACTCGATATAAGAGCATCGCTAATGTCACATCAAGAGGAGTTAATTATTAGTATTCCTGATGTGAGGGCCACCGATATTGAGGATCGTTTAGACAGACTTGAGGTTATTATTTCAAGTATTATTGAAAAAAAAGGATATTCTAAGTAACTTGTGTGAAAATGAGTAGACGGGGTATTATTAATGAATTACATGCTCCTGCACGAAAACATTTTCTACGTCGGAGAGTTATTACAAAGGGAATAAATTGGTTATGGCAGGCTGACTTGGTGGATATGCAAAAGTACTCTCCCACGAATAAGGGATATCGCTACCTTCTTACAGTTATTGACACCTTCTCAAAGTTCGCCTTTGGCGAAGCACTTAAGTCTAAGACTGCTTCACATGTTTCTGAAGCAATGGAAAAAATTTTCAACTCTGGGTATGGAGTACCTAAGCATCTACAAACAGATGACGGGAAAGAGTTTTTTAACATACAATTTAAGTCGTTGATGAATCGTTATGAAATAAATCATTATTCGACATTTAGTACTCTAAAGGCTTCCATTGTGGAACGATTCAACAGGACATTAAAAGAACTAATGTGGAAGGAGTTTTCTTACAATGGGACCTATAAATGGATCGATATGTATCAAGCCTTAATTAACTTTTACAACAATAAAGTACACAGGACTATAAAAATGGCTCCCGTAGAAGTAAACGCCGAGAATGAGAGGCATATCTTGCAAACGGTGTACAATAATATCAAAATGTTTGCAGGTAGCAAACTGAAAATTGGTGACAATGTTCGAATTTCAAAATATAAGGGAGTTTTTGAAAAAGGATTTACTCCGAATTGGAATGTTGAAATTTTTACAATATACAAAATTCAAAACACTTATCCGGTAACATACCTATTAAAGGACTTGAATGGAAATCCCGTAAAAGGCGGATTCTATAAGGAAGAGCTGAAAAAAACCCGATTTCCCAACACATATCTAGTTGAAAAGGTACTTAAAAGACAAGGCAAAAGAGCACTCGTACGTTGGTTGGGCTTCCCGAAAAGTGACGACAGCTGGATAAATACATCTGAAATTTTGTAATGAAATAAACATACACATACAACACATTTTATTTTTATTTTTTTATTTTTTTAATTTTTATTTATTTTTAATTTTAACTTTACATTATACATTATATTTTAATCTTAGATCTAAACATTTTGAATAAATTATTTTAGTTTAAAACTTAAATACAATGTTTTATTTACAAATTTGAATTTATATTTTATATCACAAATTCTGGATTTTCTAGTTTAGCTATTTTAATATAATGCCAAATTAAATCTCGTTCATATTCGTCGAGCGCACTGTTTGTTTCCTCCAACTTTCTTTTTAAGTCTTCTCTCTTTCTTTCACTCATTATCGCAAGAGTTTCATTATTTAACCCCCGTGCTCTGTCTGCTAGAGATGAGATACACCCCATAAGTTCCCCTTCTCTTGTCGAATAGTGTCCTATCGCTTTTGTGGCAATTCCGTCTTCACATATTAGCCTCTTGTCATCCTTATTATCTAATGTAATTTTTGTAATTTTGTATGTATTAATTTCATGCCCCCTAGACCGAAACAAATACATGCTATCACTTTCTTGTTGTCCTGTGAACAAACAATTTTTATATTTCTCGAATGTAATTTTCTCCAAGGCACTTCGCTTCACGCCCTTATTTTTTTTGACACATTTTTCGGGCTCGCTACCTGCACTTGACGCTGTATAGGCGTACATCTTAGACCTTAGACCCACAAACTCTGTCATTGGCCTGCCATGCAGCTCATCCTTAAAGTACCCTAAGCGCTTCTTGTTACACTGCGGAAAACCATATTGCCTAGCCAATTCATCAGGGTATTCAGATGTATCAAATTTTAATTGAATATCATCTCGAATGTCCTTATATAAATCCTCTGTCTTTATGGAATAGATAAATGAATCTGTATCCATATAGTTTAATTTCAGTGCATCTTGAAATTTTGGTTTCATATAAGAGTAGTGAAAATCGTACATTTTCCATTTGGATAACTCCAACATTACAAAACCTAGATATGTTGGCTTATCACAAACGTTACGCAACCTATTCATTTGAATTGCGTACATGTTTTCACTAAACTTAGTTGCACTGTGAAAATTTGATTTAGCTATTAGGTCCCTAGCACATAATCTCGGACGCCCACCTTTTGGACCCACAGGTGGAGCTTCCCATTCTGTCACTATCCGAATATCTTTGCGCTTTAAGCTGTTTTCCATTGTTTTACCATAGACGCTGTTGTTTAAAAGCTTATACAAGTCTTTTTCGAAGTTACTTTTAGCCCTAGTCCTGTGTGCAGTGTTAATGTCAATATATTCTTTAAGCCAGGGTTTTTGCTTGAATCGAAGGATATTGTGAAAGTTCTGTAGTGCATAATGTATTTATTTTTATCGCAAAGATCCGCTATTAACTTTGCAGTCTTGGATTTTTTTGAAGGACGTCTATTTGCGGGACAGAAAGGCAGGTCATTGTGTTGGTCGTGAAGTGCATATGGGTACTTCAAGTCGACCTCTAGAATGTATCCATACTCACTACTTTCAGAAATAGAATTAATATTAAATGATTCTATTTCTGAAGGTTCCATCCATTTAAAATCGCCATAGGGGAGTGGTTCAGACATTGCCCATCCATATAAATTGTTCGCGTCCACATACATCAAATATTCCGATTCCTTAGTTGGATCGAAATCTTTGAGGTATTTGTGGTTCGCTTTTGTATATCGATGACTACTTTGAACTAAACCCCCCCGAATTCCACTTTGAATAAATGAAATCATGTCTATATCCGATATTAACTCGAGGGATATTTTGGTAGTCTTCAACATCGCATCCCATGAGAAGCCCGGAGTTGTATAATAATGGGCAGGATCGAGATCGTAGATACCTTTACAGATAGCCCTAAAATTCTGAAAGACATCTGTCAGCAACAAAACGTCTGTCTTCAAATATAGCTCTAAATAATCTCTAAGTGTTTTACACTTGAAGTGGGACCAAACCTGAACTGCATGGAGATAATCAGCTTCAGAACATTCTGAGTCTGTTAATTTGCTGAAAAATGCACTCCTTGGTGGGAGGCAAGTTTCCATCAGCTTGCGCTCAGAATCTAAATATTCATAGGGAAATACACCTTTCCTACGAAGCAAACTAAAATCAGTACTATTTGGAAATTGATTTCGAAGAACTTTGAAATCCCCTTCATTTAAAGTTCCTGCAAGGTTGTCTAGGCTAGAGGGCATGAAACGAATAGTATCTAAAAATCTAATTTCTAATTTATTTTTTCCTATAGGAATATATTTTGAAATTGAAATATATACCTCCTTATTCAAGGGAATTATTTTAATTTCACCCTCAATCTCCCCGAGTTCTTTCACAAATAAATGAGCATCGTATTTAGACATATTGTGAAAGAAAACAGGTATGAAATCTCCTGTCTTATACTTAAGGGGGGGGTAAGGTTAATTCGGTGCAAAAATGCCCACTTTTCAAAAAAATGTTGTGGCGAAACGGCTAAAGCTAGCTTAACGAATTAAATACCATATAATAACACAACATTTGAACAGTTTGTGATAAATTTTGTATTGAAAAATATTTAGAGGTAGAGGAGTTATAGGGAATCTCCCGAGTCGCCTCCAAAAAAAGTTGGTTTGCGGTGTACATCCTAACTGTCCACAGAATCATCCGATCTACAAAAATTATACCTCATTCGTTAAAGGATAAGTGTCCCGAGGTATTCTCGAAGCGTTTTTATTTTTAAAATTTTTTCCCTATTTTTTATCAAAATTTGAAGTCAAAACCCCGATTTTTGACTAAAAAATTAAGTTAATTTGTTAAATAAAAAATATAAGAAAATTAAAAATTAAAAAAAGCTCGACGAGAATACCTGTAGAATTATCTAAAGAAGTTATGTTCCAAATTTCAAACCGATTGGTTCAGTATATTTTTAGTTATCGTGTACACCGATTTTCAAAATGGCATTTTTCAGGAGAGCGCTTTAAACTTTGTGATTCTCATGCATTGAACACCTACCGACCTTCGTTCAGCTCCGCATAACTTCGTCAATTTTACTATGATTGATGTAAAACTTGGACACAATATTCTTAAAATATTGAACTTTTAAAATAAAAAATAAAAAAAAATTTACGAAAAAAAAAATTAAATACCTTACCCCCCCCTTAAGGTTACACTCGCTATGTGCAGCCCCTCGAAATTGACCTGTAAAATGACAGTGATCTCTC
>NW_027222734.1:0-25772 GCF_030179895.1 Drosophila kikkawai
ATACATTTGCATACTCAGGTATAAATTTGTAAACAAAAATTTCACACCTCAGCTAATAATGCCTGAATCCACTTCAGAATTTGTATTTATATTAGTTTTTACAAGGCTAATACATTTGCATACTCAATTGTAAATTTGTAAACAAAAAGTTCACAGCTCAGCTAATAATGCCTGTATCCACTTCAAAATTTGTATTTATATTAGTTTTTACACGGCTATTACATTTGCATGCTCAATTGTAAAATTGTAAACAAAAAGTTCACAACTCAGATAATAGTGCATATATCCATTTCAGAATTTGTAATTATTTTAGTTTTTACATGGCTAATACATTTGCATACTCAATTGTAAATTTGTAAACAAAAAGTTCACAACTCAACTAATAATTCATGTATCCACTTCAGAATTTGTATTTATATTAGTTTTTACACGGCTAATACATTTGCATGCTCAATTGTAAATTTGTAAACAAAAAGTTCACAACTCAACTAATAATTCATGTATCCACTTCAGAATTTGTATTTATATTAGTTTTTACATGGCTAATACATTTGCATACTCAATTGTAAATTTGTAAACAAAAAGTTCACAACTCAGCTAATAATGCCTGTATCCACTTCAGAATTTGTATTTATATTAGTTTTTACAAGGCTAATACATTTGCATACTCAATTGTAAATTTATAAACAAAAAGTTCACAACTCAGCTAATAATGCCTGTATCCACTTCAGAATTAGTATTTATATTAGTTTTTACACGGCTAATACATTTGCATACTAAATTGTAAATTTGTAAACAAAAAGTTCACAGCTCAGCTAATAATGCCTGTATCCACTTCAGAATTTGTATTTATATTAGTTTTTACAAGGCTAATACATTTGCATACTCAATTGTAAATTTGTAAACAAAAAGTGCACAACTCAGCTAATAATGCATGTATCCACTTCAGAATTTGTATTTATATTAGTTTTTACAAGGTTAATACATTTGCATACTCAATTGTAAATTTATAAACAAAAAGTTCACAACTCAGCTAATAATGCCTGTATCCACTTCAGAATTTGTATTTATATTAGTTTTTACAAGGCTAATACATTTTCATAATCAATAGTAAATTTATAAACAAAAAGTTCACAACTCAGCTAATAATGCCTGTATCCACTTCAGAATTAGTATTTATATTAGTTTTTATAGTTTTTACAAAGTTAATACATTTGCATACTCAATTGTAAATTTGTAAACAAAAAGTTCACAACTCAGCTAATAATGCCTGTATCCACTTCAGAATTTGTAATTTTATTAGTTTTTACATGGCTAATACATTTGCATACTCAATTGTAAATTTGTAAACAAAAAGTTCACAACTCAGCTAATAATTCATGTATCCACTTCAGAATTTGTAATTATATTAGTTTTTACATGGCTAATACATTTGCATACTCAATTGTAAATTTGTAAACAAAAAGTTCACAACTCAGCTAATAATGCATGTATCCACTTCAGAATTTGTATTTATATTAGTTTTTACTAGGTTAATACATTTGCATACTCAGGTATAAATTTGTAAACAAAAATTTCACACCTCAGCTAATAATGCCTGAATCCACTTCAGAATTTGTATTTATATTAGTTTTTACAAGGCTAATACATTTGCATACTCAATTGTAAATTTGTAAACAAAAAGTTCACAACTCAACTAATAATTCATGTATCCACTTCAGAATTTGTATTTATATTAGTTTTTACACGGCTAATACATTTGCATGCTCAATTGTAAAATTGTAAACAAATAGTTCACAACTCAGATAATAGTGCATATATCCACTTCAGAATTTGTAATTGTATTAGTTTTTACATGGCTAATACATTTGCATACTCAATTGTAAATTTGTAAACAAAAAGTTCACAACTCAGCTATTAATGCATGTATCCACTTCAGAATTTTTATTTATATTAGTTTTTACAAGGTTAATACATTTGCATACTCAGGTATAAATTTGTAAACAAAAATTTCACAACTCAGCTAATAATGCCTGAATCCACTTCAGAATTAGTATTATATTAGTTTTTACACGGCTAATACATTTGCATACTCAATTGTAAATTTGTAAACAAAAAGTTCACAACTCAGCTAATAATGCCTGTATCCACTTCAGAATTAGTATTTATATTAGTTTTTACACGGCTAATACATTTGCATACTAAATTGTAAATTTGTAAACAAAAAGTTCACAACTCAGCTAATAATGCCTGTATCCACTTCAGAATTTGTATTTATATTAGTTTTTAAAAGGCTAATACATTTGCATACTCAATTGTAAATTTGTAAACAAAAAGTGCACAACTCAGCTAATAATGCATGTATCCACTTCAGAATTTGTATTTATATTAGTTTTTACAAGGTTAATACATTTGCATACTCAATTGTAAATTTATAAACAAAAAGTTCACAACTCAGCTAATAATGCCTGTATCCACTTCAGAATTTGTATTTATATTAGTTTTTACAAGGCTAATACATTTTCATAATCAATAGTAAATTTATAAACAAAAAGTTCACAACTCAGCTAATAATGCCTGTATCCACTTCAGAATTAGTATTTATATTAGTTTTTATAGTTTTTACAAAGTTAATACATTTGCATACTCAATTGTAAATTTGTAAACAAAAAGTTCACAACTCAGCTAATAATGCCTGAATCCACTTCAGAATTTGTATTTATATTAGTTTTTACAAGGCTAATACATTTGCATACTCAATTGTAAATTTGTAAACAAAAAGTTCACAGCTCAGCTAATAATGCCTGTATCCACTTCAAAATTTGTATTTATATTAGTTTTTACACGGCTATTACATTTGCATGCTCAATTGTAAAATTGTAAACAAAAAGTTCACAACTCAGATAATAGTGCATATATCCATTTCAGAATTTGTAATTATTTTAGTTTTTACATGGCTAATACATTTGCATACTCAATTGTAAATTTGTAAACAAAAAGTTCACAACTCAACTAATAATTCATGTATCCACTTCAGAATTTGTATTTATATTAGTTTTTACACGGCTAATACATTTGCATGCTCAATTGTAAAATTGTAAACAAATAGTTCACAACTCAGATAATAGTGCATATATCCACTTCAGAATTTGTAATTATATTAGTTTTTACATGGCTAATACATTTGCATACTCAATTGTAAATTTGTAAACAAAAAGTTCACAACTCAGCTATTAATGCATGTATCCACTTCAGAATTTGTAATTATATTAGTTTTTACAAGGTTAATACATTTGCATACTCAGGTATAAATTTGTAAACAAAAATTTCACAACTCAGCTAATAATGCCTGAATCCACTTCAGAATTAGTATTATATTAGTTTTTACACGGCTAATACATTTGCATACTCAATTGTAAATTTGTAAACAAAAAGTTCACAACTCAGCTAATAATGCCTGTATCCACTTCAGAATTAGTATTTATATTAGTTTTTACACGGCTAATACATTTGCATACTAAATTGTAAATTTGTAAACAAAAAGTTCACAACTCAGCTAATAATGCCTGTATCCACTTCAGAATTTGTATTTATATTAGTTTTTACAAGGCTAATACATTTGCATACTCAATTGTAAATTTGTAAACAAAAAGTGCACAACTCAGCTAATAATGCATGTATCCACTTCAGAATTTGTATTTATATTAGTTTTTACAAGGTTAATACATTTGCATACTCAATTGTAAATTTATAAACAAAAAGTTCACAACTCAGCTAATAATGCCTGTATCCACTTCAGAATTTGTATTTATATTAGTTTGTACAAGGCTAATACATTTTCATAATCAATAGTAAATTTATAAACAAAAAGTTCACAACTCAGCTAATAATGCCTGTATCCACTTCAGAATTAGTATTTATATTAGTTTTTATAGTTTTTACAAAGTTAATACATTTGCATACTCAATTGTAAATTTGTAAACAAAAAGTTCACAACTCAGCTAATAATGCCTGTATCCACTTCAGAATTTGTATTTATATTAGTTTTTACAAGGCTAATACATTTGCATACTCAATTGTAAATTTGTAAACAAAAAGTTCACAACTCAGCTAATAATGCATGTATCCATGGTAGAATTTGTACTTATATTAGTTTTTACATGGCTAATACATTTGCATACTCAATTGTAAATTTGTAAACAAAAAGTTCACAGCTCAGCTAATAATGCATGTATCCACTTAAGAATTTGTGTTTATATTAGTTTTTACACGGCTATTACATTTGCATACTCAATTGTAAAAATTTTAAACAAAAAGTTCACATCTCAGCTAATAATGCCTGAATCCACGGCAGAATTTGTACTTATATTATAATGCATTTATCCACTTTAGAATTTGTATTTATATTAGTTTTTACACGGCTAATACATTTGCATACTCAATTGTAAAAATTGTAAACAAAAAGTTCACATCTCAGCTAATAATGAAATTTGTAAACAAAAAGTTCACAACTCAGCTAATAATGCATGTATCCACGGCTTAATTGTACTTATATTATTTTTTACATGGCTAATACATTTGCATACTCAAATGTAAATTTGTAAACAAAAAGTTCACAGCTCAGCTAATAATGCATGTATCCACTTAAGAATTTATATTTAAATTAGTTCTTACAATGCTAATACATTTGCATACTCAATTGTAAATTTGTAAACAAAAAGTTCACATCTCAGCTAATCATGCATGTATCCACTTTAGAATTTGTATTTATATTAGTTTTTACAAGGCTAATACATTTGCATATCAATTGTAAATTTGTAAACAAAAAAATCACAACTCAGCTAATAATGCCTGTATCCACTTCAGATTTAGTATTTATATTAGTTTTTACACGGCTAATACATTTGCATACTCAATTGTAAATTTGTAAACAAAAAGTTCACAGCGCAGCTAATAATGCCTGTATCCACTTCAGAATTTGTACTTATATTAGTTTTTACACGGCTTATACATTTGCATATTCAATTGTAAATTTGTAAACAAAAAGTTCACAACTCAGCTAATAATGCCTGTATCCACTTCAGAATTTGTATTTATATTAGTTTTTACAAGGTTAATACATTTGCATACTCAATTGTAAATTTATAAACAAAAAGTTCACAACTCAGCTATTAATGCATGTATCCACTTCAGAATTTTTATTTATATTAGTTTTTACACGGCTAATACATTTGCATACTCAATTGTAAATTTGTAAACAAAAAGTTCAAAACTCAGCTAATAATGCATATATCCATGGTAGAATTTGTACATATATTAGTCTTTACAAGGCTAATACATTTGCATAATCAATTGTAAATTTATAAACAAAAAGTTCACATCTCAGCTAATAATGCCTGAATCCACGGCAGAATTTGTACTTATATTATAATGCATATATCCACTTTAGAATTTGTATTTATATTAGTTTTTACACGGCTAATACATTTGCATACTCAATTGTAAATTTGTAAACAAAAAGTTCACATCTCAGCTAATAATGCCTGAATCCACGGCAGAATTTGTACTTATATTATAATGCATATATCCACTTTAGAATTTGTATTTATATTAGTTTTTACACGGCTAATACATTTGCATACTCAATTGTAAAAACTGTAAACAAAAAGTTCACATCTCAGCTAATAATGAAATTTGTAAACAAAAAGTTCACAACTCAGCTAATAATGCATGTATCCACGGCATAAATTGTACTTATATTATTTTTTACATGGCTAATACATTTGCATACTCAAATGTAAATTTGTAAACAAAAAGTTCACAGCTCAGCTAATAATGCATGTATCCACTTTAGAATTTATATTTAAATTAGTTCTTACAATGCTAATACATTTGCATACTCAATTGTAAATTTGTAAACAAAAAGTTCACATCTCAGCTAATCATGCATGTATCCACTTTAGAATTTGTATTTATATTAGTTTTTACAAGGCTAATACATTTGCAAAATTGTAAATTTGTAAACAAAAAGTTCACAACTCAGCTAATAATGCCTGTATCCACTTCAGATTTAGTATTTATATTAGTTTTTACACGGCTAATACATTTGCATACTCAATTGTAAATTTGTAAACAAAAAGTTCACAGCGCAGCTAATAATGCCTGTATCCACTTCAGAATTTGTACTTATATTAGTTTTTACACGGCTTATACATTTGCATACTCAATTGTAAATTTGTAAACAAAAAGTTCACAACTCAGCTAATAATGCCTGTATCCACTTCAGAATTTGTATTTATATTAGTTTTTACAAGGTTAATACATTTGCATACTCAATTGTAAATTTATAAACAAAAAGTTCACAACTCAGCTATTAATGCATGTATCCACTTCAGAATTTTAATTAATATTAGTTTTTACAAGGTTAATACATTTGCATACTCAGGTATAAATTTGTAAACAAAAATTTCACAACTCAGCTAATAATGCCTGAATCCACTTCAGAATTATTATTATATTAGTTTTTACACGGCTAATACATTTGCATACTTAATTGTAAATTTGTAAACAAAAAGTTCACATCTCAGCTAATAATGCCTGAATCCACGGCAGAATTTGTACTTATATTATAATGCATATATCCACATTAGAATTTGTATTTATATTAGTTATTACACGGCTAATACATTTGCACACTCAATTGTAAAAATTGTAAACAAAAAGTTCACATCTCAGCTAATAATGAAATTTGTAAACAAAAAGTTCACAACTCAGCTAATAATGCATGTATCCACGGCATAAATTGTACTTATATTATTTTTTACATGGCTAATACATTTGCATACTCAAATGTAAATTTGTAAACAAAAAGTTCACAGCTCAGCTAATAATGCATGTATCCACTTTAGAATTTATATTTAAATTAGTTCTTACAATGCTAATACATTTGCATACTCAATTGTAAATTTGTAAACAAAAAGTTCACATCTCAGCTAATCATGCATGTATCCACTTTAGAATTTGTATTTATATAAGTTTTTACAAGGCTAATACATTTGCATATCAATTGTAAATTTGTAAACAAAAAGTTCACAACTCAGCTAATAATGCCTGTATCCACTTCAGATTTAGTATTTATATTAGTTTTTACACGGCTAATACATTTGCATACTCAATTGTAAATTTGTAAACAAAAAGTTCACAGCGCAGCTAATAATGCCTGTATCCACTTCAGAATTTGTACTTATATTAGTTTTTACACGGCTTATACATTTGCATACTCAATTGTAAATTTGCAAACAAAAAGTTCACATCTCAGCTAATA
Organism: Drosophila kikkawai; assembly: GCF_030179895.1. NCBI lineage: Eukaryota > Metazoa > Arthropoda > Insecta > Diptera > Drosophilidae > Drosophila > Drosophila kikkawai. The sequence continues at coordinate 7,325 of NW_027222734.1, forward strand.
ATGCATGTATCCACTTTAGAATTTGTATTTATATTAGTTTTTACACGGCTAATACATTTGCATACTCAATTGTAAATTTGTAGACAAAAAGTTCACAACTCAGCTAATAATTCATGTATCCACTTCAGAATTTGTAATTATATTAGTTTTTACATGGCTAATACATTTGCATACTCAATTGAAAATTTGTAAACAAAAAGTTCACAACTAAGCTAATAATTCATGTATCCACTTCAGAATTACTATTTATATTAGTTTTTACAAGGTTAATAAATTTGCATACTCAGGAATAAATTTGTAAACAAAAATTTCACACCTCAGCTAATAATGCCTGAATCCACTTCAGAATTTGTATTTATATTAGTTTTTACAAGGCTAATACATTTGCATACTCAATTGTAAATTTGTAAAGAAAAAGTTCACAGCTCAGCTAATAATGCCTGTATCCACTTCAAAATTTGTATTTATATTAGTTTTTACATGGCTAATACATTTGCATACTCAATTGTAAATTTGTAAACAAAAAGTTCACAACTCAACTAATAATTCATGTATCCACTTCAGAATTTGTATTTATATTAGTTTTTACACGGCTAATACATTTGCATGCTCAATTGTAAAATTGTAAACAAATAGTTCACAACTCAGATAATAGTGCATATATCCACTTCAGAATTTGTAATTATATTAGTTTTTACATGGCTAATACATTTGCATACTCAATTGTAAATTTGTAAACAAAAAGTTCACAACTCAGCTATTAATGCATGTATCCACTTCAGAATTTTTATTTATATTAGTTTTTACAAGGTTAATACATTTGCATACTCAGGTATAAATTTGTAAACAAAAATTTCACAACTCAGCAAATAATGCCTGAATCCACTTCAGAATTAGTATTATATTAGTTTTTACATGGCTAATACATTTGCATACTCAATTGTAAATTTGTAAACAAAAAGTTCACAACTCAGCTAATAATGCCTGTATCCACTTCAGAATTAGTATTTATATTAGTTTTTACACGGCTAATACATTTGCATACTTAATTGTAAATTTGTAAACAAAAAGTTCACATCTCAGCTAATAATGCCTGAATCCACGGCAGAATTTGTACTTATATTATAATGCATATATCCACATTAGAATTTGTATTTATATTAGTTATTACACGGCTAATACATTTGCATACTCAATTGTAAATTTGTAAAGAAAAAGTTCACAGCTCAGCTAATAATGCCTGAATCCACTTCAGAATTTGTATTTATATTAGTTTTTACAAGGCTAATACATTTGCATACTCAATTGTAAATTTGTAAAGAAAAAGTTCACAGCTCAGCTAATAATGCCTGTATCCACTTCAAAATTTGTATTTATATTAGTTTTTACATGGCTAATACATTTGCATACTCAATTGTAAATTTGTAAACAAAAAGTTCACAACTCAACTAATAATTCATGTATCCACTTCAGAATTTGTATTTATATTAGTTTTTACACGGCTAATACATTTGCATGCTCAATTGTAAAATTGTAAACAAATAGTTCACAACTCAGATAATAGTGCATATATCCACTTCAGAATTTGTAATTATATTAGTTTTTACATGGCTAATACATTTGCATACTCAATTGTAAATTTGTAAACAAAAAGTTCACAACTCAGCTATTAATGCATGTATCCACTTCAGAATTTTTATTTATATTAGTTTTTACAAGGTTAATACATTTGCATACTCAGGTATAAATTTGTAAACAAAAATTTCACAACTCAGCTAATAATGCCTGAATCCACTTCAGAATTAGTATTATATTAGTTTTTACACGGCTAATACATTTGCATACTCAATTGTAAATTTGTAAACAAAAAGTTCACAACTCAGCTAATAATGCATGTATCCACTTCAGAATTTGTATTTATATTAGTTTTTACAAGGTTAATACATTTGCATACTCAATTGTAAATTTATAAACAAAAAGTTCACAACTCAGCTAATAATGCCTGTATCCACTTCAGAATTTGTATTTATATTAGTTTTTACAAGGCTAATACATTTTCATAATCAATAGTAAATTTATAAACAAAAAGTTCACAACTCAGCTAATAATGCCTGTATCCACTTCAGAATTAGTATTTATATTAGTTTTATAGTTTTTACAAAGTTAATACATTTGCATAGTCAATTGTAAATTTGTAAACAAAAAGTTCACAACTCAGCTAATAATGCCTGTATCCACTTCAGAATTTGTATTTATATTAGTTTTTACAAGGCTAATACATTTGCATACTCAATTGTAAATTTGTAAACAAAAAGTTCACAACTCAGCTAATAATGCCTGTATCCACTTCAGAATTTGTATTTATATTAGTTTTTACAAGGCTAATACATTTTCATAATCAATTGTAAATTTATAAACAAAAAGTTCACAACTCAGCTATTAATGCATGTATCCACTTCAGAATTTTAATTAATATTAGTTTTTACACGGTTAATACATTTGCATACTCAGGTATAAATTTGTAAACAAAAATTTCACAACTCAGCTAATAATGCCTGAATCCACTTCAGAATTATTATTATATTAGTTTTTACACGGCTAATACATTTGCATACTTAATTGTAAATTTGTAAACAAAAAGTTCACATCTCAGCTAATAATGCCTGAATCCACGGCAGAATTTGTACTTATATTATAATGCATATATCCACATTAGAATTTGTATTTATATTAGTTATTACACGGCTAATACATTTGCACACTCAATTGTAAAAATTGTAAACAAAAAGTTCACATCTCAGCTAATAATGAAATTTGTAAACAAAAAGTTCACAACTCAGCTAATAATGCATGTATCCACGGCATAAATTGTACTTATATTATTTTTTACATGGCTAATACATTTGCATACTCAAATGTAAATTTGTAAACAAAAAGTTCACAGCTCAGCTAATAATGCATGTATCCACTTTAGAATTTATATTTAAATTAGTTCTTACAATGCTAATACATTTGCATACTCAATTGTAAATTTGTAAACAAAAAGTTCACATCTCAGCTAATCATGCATGTATCCACTTTAGAATTTGTATTTATATAAGTTTTTACAAGGCTAATACATTTGCATACTCAATTGTAAATTTGTAAACAAAAAGTTCACAGCGCAGCTAATAATGCCTGTATCCACTTCAGAATTTGTACTTATATTAGTTTTTACACGGCTTATACATTTGCATACTCAATTGTAAATTTGCAAACAAAAAGTTCACATCTCAGCTAATAATGCATGTATCCACTTCAGAATTTGTAATTATATTAGTTTTTACATGGCTAATACATTTGCATACTCAATTGAAAATTTGTAAACAAAAAGTTCACAACTAAGCTAATAATTCATGTATCCACTTCAGAATTACTATTTATATTAGTTTTTACAAGGTTAATAAATTTGCATACTCAGGAATAAATTTGTAAACAAAAATTTCACACCTCAGCTAATAATGCCTGAATCCACTTCAGAATTTGTATTTATATTAGTTTTTACAAGGCTAATACATTTGCATACTCAATTGTAAATTTGTAAAGAAAAAGTTCACAGCTCAGCTAATAATGCCTGTATCCACTTCAAAATTTGTATTATATTAGTTTTTACATGGCTAATACATTTGCATACTCAATTGTAAATTTGTAAACAAAAAGTTCACAACTCAACTAATAATTCATGTATCCACTTCAGAATTTGTATTTATATTAGTTTTTACACGGCTAATACATTTGCATGCTCAATTGTAAAATTGTAAACAAATAGTTCACAACTCAGATAATAGTGCATATATCCACTTCAGAATTTGTAATTATATTAGTTTTTACATGGCTAATACATTTGCATACTCAATTGTAAATTTGTAAACAAAAAGTTCACAACTCAGCTATTAATGCATGTATCCACTTCAGAATTTTTATTTATATTAGTTTTTACAAGGTTAATACATTTGCATACTCAGGTATAAATTTGTAAACAAAAATTTCACAACTCAGCTAATAATGCCTGTATCCACTTCAGAATTAGTATTATATTAGTTTTTACACGGCTAATACATTTGCATACTCAATTGTAAATTTGTAAACAAAAAGTTCACAACTCAGCTAATAATGCCTGTATCCACTTCAGAATTAGTATTTATATTAGTTTTTACACGGCTAATACATTTGCATACTCAATTGTAAATTTGTAAACAAAAAGTGCACAACTCAGCTAATAATGCATGTATCCACTTCAGAATTTGTATTTATATTAGTTTTTACAAGGTTAATACATTTGCATACTCAATTGTAAATTTATAAACAAAAAGTTCACAACTCAGCTAATAATGCCTGTATCCACTTCAGAATTTGTATTTATATTAGTTTTTACAAGGCTAATACATTTTCATAATCAATAGTAAATTTATAAACAAAAAGTTCACAACTCAGCTAATAATGCCTGTATCCACTTCAGAATTAGTATTTATATTAGTTTTTATAGTTTTTACAAAGTTAATACATTTGCATAGTCAATTGTAAATTTGTAAACAAAAAGTTCACAACTCAGCTAATAATGCCTGTATCCACTTCAGAATTTGTATTTATATTAGTTTTTACAAGGCTAATACATTTGCATACTCAATTGTAAATTTGTAAACAAAAAGTTCACAACTCAGCTAATAATGCATGTATCCATGGTAGAATTTGTACTTATATTAGTTTTTACATGGCTAATACATTTGCATACTCAATTGTAAATTTGTAAACAAAAAGTTCACAGCTCAGCTAATAATGCATGTATCCACTTTAGAATTTATATTTAAATTAGTTCTTTCAATGCTAATACATTTGCATACTCAATTGTAAATTTGTAGACAAAAAGTTCACAGCTCAGCTAATAATGCATGTATCCACTTAAGAATTTATATTTAAATTAGTTCTTACAATGCTAATACATTTGCATACTCAATTGTAAATTTGTAAACAAAAAGTTCACATCTCAGCTAATCATGCATGTATCCACTTTAGAATTTGTATTTATATTAGTTTTTACAAGGCTAATACATTTGCATATCAATTGTAAATTTGTAAACAAAAAGTTCACATCTCAGCTAATAATGCCTGTATCCACTTCAGATTTAGTATTTATATTAGTTTTTACACGGCTAATACATTTGCATACTCAATTGTAAATTTGTAAACAAAAAGTTCACAGCGCAGCTAATAATGCCTGTATCCACTTCAGAATTTGTACTTATATTAGTTTTTACACGGCTTATACATTTGCATACTCAATTGTAAATTTGTAAACAAAAAGTTCACAACTCAGCTAATAATGCCTGTATCCACGGCAGAATTTGTATTTATATTAGTTTTTACAAGGTTAATACATTTGCATACTCAATTGTAAATTTATAAACAAAAAGTTCACAACTCAGCTATTAATGCATGTATCCACTTCAGAATTTGTATTTATATTAGTTTTTACACGGCTAATACATTTGCATACTCAATTGTAAATTTGTAAACAAAAAGTTCACAACTCAGCTAATAATGCATGTATCCATGGTAGAATTTGTACATATATTAGTCTTTACAAGGCTAATACATTTGCATAATCAATTGTAAATTTATAAACAAAAAGTTCACAACTCAGCTAATAATGCCTGTATCCACTTCAGAATTAGTATTTAAATTAGTTTTTACAAGGTTAATACATATGCATACTCAATTGTAAATTTGTAAACAAAAAGTTCCCATCTCAGCTAATAAGGCATGTATCCACTTTAGAATTTGTATTTATATTAGTTTTTACACGGCTAATACATTTGCATACTCAATTGTAAATTTGTAAACAAAAAGTTCACATCTCAGCTAATAATGCCTGAATCCACGGCAGAATTTGTACTTATATTATAATGCATATATCCACTTTAGAATTTGTATTTATATTAGTTTTTACACGGCTAATACATTTGCATACTCAATTGTAAAAATTGTAAACAAAAAGATCACATCTCAGCTAATAATGAAATTTGTAAACAAAAAGTTCACAACTCAGCTAATAATGCATGTATCCACGGCATAAATTGTACTTATATTATTTTTTACATGGCTAATACATCTGCATACTCAAATGTAAATTTGTAAACAAAAAGTTCACAGCTCAGCTAATAATGCATGTAGCCACTTTAGAATTTGTATTTATATTAGTTTTTACACGGCTAATACATTTGCATACTCAATTGTAAATTTGTAAACAAAAAGTTCACATCTCAGCTAATAATGCCTGAATCCACGGCAGAATTTGTACTTATATTATAATGCATATATCAACTTTAGAATTTGTATTTATATTAGTTTTTACACGGCTAATACATTTGCATACTCAATTGTAAAAATTGTAAACAAAAAGATCACATCTCAGCTAATAATGAAATTTGTAAACAAAAAGTTCACAACTCAGCTAATAATGCATGTATCCACGGCATAAATTGTACTTATATTATTTTTTACATGGCTAATACATTTGCATACTCAAATGTAAATTTGTAAACAAAAAGTTCACAGCTCAGCTAATAATGCATGTATCCACTTTAGAATTTATATTTAAATTAGTTCTTACAATGCTAATACATTTGCATACTCAATTGTAAATTTGTAAACAAAAAGTTCACATCTCAGCTAATCATGCATGTATCCACTTTAGAATTTGTATTTATATTAGTTTTTACAAGGCTAATACATTTGCATATCAATTGTAAATTTGTAAACAAAAAGTTCACAACTCAGCTAATAATGCCTGTATCCACTTCAGATTTAGTATTTATATTAGTTTTTACACGGCTAATACATTTGCATACTCAATTGTAAATTTGTAAACAAAAAGTTCACAGCGCAGCTAATAATGCCTGTATCCACTTCAGAATTTGTACTTATATTAGTTTTTACACGGCTTATACATTTGCATACTCAATTGTAAATTTGTAAACAAAAAGTTCACAACTCAGCTAATAATGCCTGTATCCACTTCAGAATTTGTATTTATATTAGTTTTTACAAGGTTAATACATTTGCATACTCAATTGTAAATTTGTAGACAAAAAGTTCACAACTTAGCTATTAATGCAAGTATCCACTTCAGAATTTTTATTTATATTAGTTTTTACAAGGTTAATACATTTGCATACTCAGGTATAAATTTGTAAACAAAAATTTCACAACTCAGCTAATAAGGCATGTATCCACTTTAGAATTTGTATTTATATTAGTTTTTACACGGCTAATACATTTGCATACTCAATTGTAAATTTGTAAACAAAAAGTTCACATCTCAGCTAATAATGCCTGAATCCACGGCAGAATTTGTACTTATATTATAATGCATATATCAACTTTAGAATTTGTATTTATATTAGTTTTTACACGGCTAATACATTTGCATACTCAATTGTAAAAATTGTAAACAAAAAGATTCACATCTCAGCTAATAATGAAATTTGTAAACAAAAAGTTCACAACTCAGCTAATAATGCATGTATCCACGGCATAAATTGTACTTATATTATTTTTTACATGGCTAATACATTTGCATACTCAAATGTAAATTTGTAAACAAAAAGTTCACAACTCAGCTAATAATGCATGTATCCACTTTAGAATTTATATTTAAATTAGTTCTTACAATGCTAATACATTTGCATACTCAATTGTAAATTTGTAAACAAAAAGTTCACATCTCAGCTAATCATGCATGTATCCGCTTTAGAATTTGTATTTATATTAGTTTTCACAAGGCTAATACATTTGCATATCAATTGTAAATTTGTAAACAAAAAGTTCACAACTCAGCTAATAATGCCTGTATCCACTTCAGATTTAGTATTTATATTAGTTTTTACACGGCTAATACATTTGCATACTCAATTGTAAATTTGTAAACAAAAAGTTCACAGCGCAGCTAATAATGCCTGTATCCACTTCAGAATTTGTACTTATATTAGTTTTTACACGGCTTATACATTTGCATACTCAATTGTAAATTTGCAAACAAAAAGTTCACATCTCAGCTAATAATGCATGTATCCACTTTAGAATTTGTATTTATATTAGTTTTTACACGGGTAATACATTTGCATACTCAATTGTAAATTTGTAGACAAAAAGTTCACAACTCAGCTAATAATTCATGTATCCACTTCAGAATTTGTAATTATATTAGTTTTTACATGGCTAATACATTTGCATACTCAATTGAAAATTTGTAAACAAAAAGTTCACAACTCAGCTAATAATTCATGTATCCACTTCAGAATTACTATTTATATTAGTTTTTACAAGGTTAATAAATTTGCATACTCAGGAATAAATTTGTAAACAAAAATTTCACAACTCAGCTAATAATGCCTGAATCCACTTCAGAATTAGTATTATATTAGTTTTTACACGGCTAATACATTTGCATACTCAATTGTAAATTTGTAAACAAAAAGTTCACAACTCAGCTAATAATGCCTGTATCCACTTCAGAATTAGTATTTATATTAGTTTTTACACGGCTAATACATTTGCATACTAAATTGTAAATTTGTAAACAAAAAGTTCACAACTCAGCTAATAATGCCTGTATCCACTTCAGAATTTGTATTTATATTAGTTTTTACAAGGCTAATACATTTGCATACTCAATTGTAAATTTGTAAACAAAAAGTGCACAACTCAGCTAATAATGCAAGTATCCACTTCAGAATTTGTATTTATATTAGTTTTTACAAGGTTAATACATTTGCATACTCAATTGTAAATTTATAAACAAAAAGTTCACAACTCAGCTAATAATGCCTGTATCCACTTCAGAATTTGTATTTATATTAGTTTTTACAAGGCTAATACATTTTCATAATCACTTGTAAATTTATAATCAAAAAGTTCACAACTCAGCTAATAATGCCTGTATCCACTTCAGAATTTGTATTTATATTAGTTTTTACAAGGCTAATACATTTGCATACTCAATTGTAAATTTGTAAACAAAAAGTGCACAACTCAGCTAATAATGCAAGTATCCACTTCAGAATTTGTATTTATATTAGTTTTTACAAGGTTAATACATTTGCATACTCAATTGTAAATTTGTAAACAAAAAGTTCACAACTCAGCTAATAATGCCTGTATCCACTTCAGAATTTGTATTTATATTAGTTTTTACAAGGCTAATACATTTGCATACTCAATTGTAAATTTGTAAACAAAAAGTTCACAACTCAGCTAATAATGCATGTATCCATGGTAGAATTTGTACTTATATTAGTTTTTACATGGCTAATACATTTGCATACTCAATTGTAAATTTGTAAACAAAAAGTTCACAGCTCAGCTAATAATGCATGTATCCACTTTAGAATTTATATTTAAATTAGTTCTTTCAATGCTAATACATTTGCATACTCAATTGTAAATTTGTAGACAAAAAGTTCACAGCTCAGCTAATAATGCATGTATCCACTTCAGAATTTGTGTTTATATTAGTTTTTACACGGCTAATACATTTGCATACTCAATTGTAAATTTGTAAACAAAAAGTTCACATCTCAGCTAATAATGCCTGAATCCACGGCAGAATTTGTACTTATATTATAATGCATATATCCACTTTAGAATTTGTATTTATATTAGTTTTTACACGGCTAATACATTTGCATACTCAATTGTAAAAATTGTAAACAAAAAGTTCACATCTCAGCTAATAATGAAATTTGTAAACAAAAAGTTCACAACTCAGCTAATAATGCATGTATCCACGGCATAAATTGTACTTATATTATTTTTTACATGGCTAATACATTTGCATACTCAATTGTAAATTTGTAAACAAAAAGTTCACAACTCAGCTAATAATGCCTGTATCCACTTCAGAATTAGTATTTAAATTAGTTTTTACAAGGTTAATACATTTGCATACTCAATTGTAAATTTGTAAACAAAAAGTTCACATCTCATCTAATAATGCATGTATCCACTTTAGAATTTGTATTTATATTAGTTTTTACACGGTTAATACATTTGCATACTCAATTGTAAATTTGTAAACAAAAAGTTCACAACTTAGCTAATAATGCATGTATCCATGGTAGAATTTGTACTTATATTAGTCTTTACAAGGCTAATACATTTGCATAATCAATTGTAAACTTATAAACAAAAAGTTCACAACTCAGCTAATAATGCCTGTATCCACTTCAGAATTAGTATTTAAATTAGTTTTTACAAGGCTAATACATTTGCATACTCAATTGTAAATTTGTAAACAAAAAGTTCACATCTCATCTAATAATGCATGTATCCACTTTAGAATTTGTATTTATATTAGTTTTTACACGGTTAATACATTTGCATACTCAATTGTAAATTTGTAAACAAAAAGTTCACAACTTAGCTAATAATGCATGTATCCATGGTAGAATTTGTACTTATATTAGTTTTTACATGGCTAATACATTTGCATACTCAAATGTAAATTTGTAAACAAAAAGTTCACAGCTCTGCTAATAATGCATGTATCCACTTTAGAATTTATATTTAAATTAGTTCTTACAATGCTAATACATTTGCATACTCAATTGTAAATTTGTAAACAAAAAGTTCACATCTCAGCTAATAATGCATGTATCCACTTTAGAATTTGTATTTATATTAGTTTTTACAAGGCTAATACATTTGCATATCAATTGTAAATTTGTAAACAAAAAGTTCACAACTCAGCTAATAATGCCTTTATCCACTTCAGATTTAGTATTTATATTAGTTTTTACACGGCTAATACATTTGCATACTCAATTGTAAATTTGTAAACAAAAAGTTCATAACTCAGCTAATAATGCCTGTATCCACTTCAGAATTTGTACTTATATTAGTTTTTACACGGCTTATACATTTGCATACTCAATTGTAAATTTGCAAACAAAAAGTTCACATCTCAGCTAATAATGCATGTATCAACTTTAGAATTTGTATTTTTATTAGTTTTTACACGGCTAATACATTTGCATAGTCAATTGTAAATTTGTAGACAAAAAGTTCACAGCTCAGCTAATAATGCATGTATCCACTTTAGAATTTGTATTTATATTAGTTTTTACAAGGCTAATACTTTTGCATATCAATTGTAAATTTGTAAACAAAAAGTTCACATCTCAGCTAATAATGCATGTTTTTACACGGCTAATACATTTGCATACTCAATTGTAAATTTGTAAACAAAAAGTTCACATCTCAGCTAATAATGCATGTATCCACTTTAGAATTTGTATTTATATTAGTTTTTTTTAAGGCTAATACATTTGCATACTCAATTGTAAATTTGTAAACACGGCTTATACATTTGCATACTCAATTGTAAATTTGTAAACAAAAAGTTCACATCTCAGCTAATAATGAAATTTGTAAACAAAATTTCACAACGCAGATAATAATGCATATATCCACTTCAGAATTTGTATTTATATTAGTTTTTACATGGCTAATACATTTGAATATATTATATTAGTTTTTACACGGCTTATACATTTGCATACTCAATTGTAAATTTGTAAACAAAAAGTTCACATCTCAGCTAATACTGAAATTTGTAAACAAAATTTCACAACTCAGATAATAATGCATATATCCACTTCAGAATTTGTATTTATATTAGTTTTTACATGGCTAATACATTTGAATTACTCAATTGTAAATCTGTAGACAAAAAGTTCACAGCTTAGCTAATAATGCATGTATCCACTTCAGAATTTGTATTTATATTCGTTTTTACAAGGCTAATACATTTGCATACTCCATTGTAAATTTGTAAACAAAAAGTTCACAACTCAGATAATAGTGCATATATCCCAGATAATAGTGCATATATCCACTTCAGAATTTGTAATTATATTAGTTTTTACATGGCTAATACATTTGCATACTCAATTGTAATTTTGTAAACAAAAAGCATACAACTCAGCTAATAATGCATGTATCCACTTCAGAATTTGTATTTATATTAGTTTTTACAAGGCTAATACATTTGCATACTCAATTGTAAATTTGTAAACAAAAAGTTCATAACACAGCTAATAATGCCTGTATCCACTTCAGAATTAGTATTTATATTAGTTTTTACACGGCTAATACATTTGCATACTCAATTGTAAATTTGTAAACAAAAAGTTCACATCTCAGCTAATAATGAAATTTGTAAACAAAAAGTTCACAACTCAGCTAATAATGCATGTATCCACGGCATAAATTGTACTTATATTATTTTTTACATGGCTAATACATTTGCATACTCAATTGTAAATTTGTAAACAAAAAGTTCACAACTCAGCTAATAATGCCTGTATCGACTTCAGAATTTGTATTTATATAAGTTTTTACACGGCTAATACATTTGAATTACTCAATTGTAAATCTGTAGACAAGAAGTTCACAACTCAGATAATAATGCATATATCCACTTCAGAATTTGTATTTATATTCGTTTTTACACGGCTAATACATTTGCATACTCAATTGTAAATTTGTAAACAAAAAGTTCACAGCTCAGCTAATAATGCCTGTATCGACTTCAGAATTTGTATTTATATAAGTTTTTACACGGCTAATACATTTGCAAACAAAAAGTTCACATCTCATCTAATAATGCATGTATCCACTTTAGAATTTGTATTTATATTAGTTTTTACAAGGCTAATACATTTGCATACTCAATTGTAAATTTGTAAACAAAAAGTTCACAACTCAGCTAATAATGCATGTATCCATGGTAGAATTTGTACTTATATTAGTCTTTACAAGGCTAATACATTTGCATAATCAATTGTAAACTTATAAACAAAAAGTTCACAACTCAGCTAATAATGCCTGTATCCACTTCAGAATTAGTATTTAAATTAGTTTTTACAAGGCTAATACATTTGCATACTCAATTGTAAATTTGTAAACAAAAAGTTCACATCTCATCTAATAATGCATGTATCCACTTTAGAATTTGTATTTATATTAGTTTTTACACGGTTAATACATTTGCATACTCAATTGTAAATTTGTAAACAAAAAGTTCACAACTTAGCTAATAATGCAGGTATCCATGGTAGAATTTGTACTTATATTAGTTTTTACATGGCTAATACATTTGCATACTCAAATGTAAATTTGTAAACAAAAAGTTCACAGCTCTGCTAATAATGCATGTATCCACTTTAGAATTTATATTTAAATTAGTTCTTACAATGCTAATACATTTGCATACTCAATTGTAAATTTGTAAACAAAAAGTTCACATCTCAGCTAATAATGCATGTATCCACTTTAGAATTTGTATTTTTATTAGTTTTTACACGGCTAATACATTTGCATACTCAATTGTAAATTTGTAAACAAAAAGTTCATAACTCAGCTAATAATGCCTGTATCCACTTCAGAATTTGTACTTATATTAGTTTTTACACGGCTTATACATTTGCATACTCAATTGTAAATTTGCAAACAAAAAGTTCACATCTCAGCTAATAATGCATGTATCAACTTTAGAATTTGTATTTTTATTAGTTTTTACACGGCTAATACATTTGCATAGTCAATTGTAAATTTGTAGACAAAAAGTTCACAGCTCAGCTAATAATGCATGTATCCACTTCAGAATTAGTATTTAAATTAGTTTTTACAAGGCTAATACATTTGCATACTCAATTGTAAATTTGTAAACAAAAAGTTCACATCTCATCTAATAATGCATGTATCCACTTTAGAATTTGTATTTATATTAGTTTTTACACGGTTAATACATTTGCATACTCAATTGTAAATTTGTAAACAAAAAGTTCACAACTTAGCTAATAATGCATGTATCCATGGTAGAATTTGTACTTATATTAGTTTTTACATGGCTAATACATTTGCATACTCAAATGTAAATTTGTAAACAAAAAGTTCACAGCTCTGCTAATAATGCATGTATCCACTTTAGAATTTATATTTAAATTAGTTCTTACAATGCTAATACATTTGCATATCAATTGTAAATTTGTAAACAAAAAGTTCACAACTCAGCTAATAATGCCTTTATCCACTTCAGATTTAGTATTTATATTAGTTTTTACACGGCTAATACATTTGCATACTCAATTGTAAATTTGTAAACAAAAAGTTCATAACTCAGCTAATAATGCCTGTATCCACTTCAGAATTTGTACTTATATTAGTTTTTACACGGCTTATACATTTGCATACTCAATTGTAAATTTGCAAACAAAAAGTTCACATCTCAGCTAATAATGCATGTATCAACTTTAGAATTTGTATTTTTATTAGTTTTTACACGGCTAATACATTTGCATAGTCAATTGTAAATTTGTAGACAAAAAGTTCACAGCTCAGCTAATAATGCATGTATCCACTTTAGAATTTGTATTTATATTAGTTTTTACAAGGCTAATACTTTTGCATATCAATTGTAAATTTGTAAACAAAAAGTTCACATCTCAGCTAATAATGCATGTTTTTACACGGCTAATACATTTGCATACTCAATTGTAAATTTGTAAACAAAAAGTTCACATCTCAGCTAATAATGCATGTATCCACTTTAGAATTTGTATTTATATTAGTTTTTTTTAAGGCTAATACATTTGCATACTCAATTGTAAATTTGTAAACACGGCTTATACATTTGCATACTCAATTGTAAATTTGTAAACAAAAAGTTCACATCTCAGCTAATAATGAAATTTGTAAACAAAATTTCACAACGCAGATAATAATGCATATATCCACTTCAGAATTTGTATTTATATTAGTTTTTACATGGCCAATACATTTGAATATATTATATTAGTTTTTACACGGCTTATACATTTGCATACTCAATTGTAAATTTGTAAACAAAAAGTTCACATCTCAGCTAATACTGAAATTTGTAAACAAAATTTCACAACTCAGATAATAATGCATATATCCACTTCAGAATTTGTATTTATATTAGTTTTTACATGGCTAATACATTTGAATTACTCAATTGTAAATCTGTAGACAAAAAGTTCACAGCTTAGCTAATAATGCATGTATCCACTTCAGAATTTGTATTTATATTCGTTTTTACAAGGCTAATACATTTGCATACTCCATTGTAAATTTGTAAACAAAAAGTTCACAACTCAGATAATAGTGCATATATCCCAGATAATAGTGCATATATCCACTTCAGAATTTGTAATTATATTAGTTTTTACATGGCTAATACATTTGCATACTCAATTGTAATTTTGTAAACAAAAAGTATACAACTCAGCTAATAATGCATGTATCCACTTCAGAATTTGTATTTATATTAGTTTTTACAAGGCTAATACATTTGCATACTCAATTGTAAATTTGTAAACAAAAAGTTCATAACACAGCTAATAATGCCTGTATCCACTTCAGAATTAGTATTTATATTAGTTTTTACACGGCTAATACATTTGCATACTCAATTGTAAATTTGTAAACAAAAAGTTCACATCTCAGCTAATAATGAAATTTGTAAACAAAAAGTTCACAACTCAGCTAATAATGCATGTATCCACGGCATAAATTGTACTTATATTATTTTTTACATGGCTAATACATTTGCATACTCAATTGTAAATTTGTAAACAAAAAGTTCACAACTCAGCTAATAATGCCTGTATCGACTTCAGAATTTGTATTTATATAAGTTTTTACACGGCTAATACATTTGAATTACTCAATTGTAAATCTGTAGACAAGAAGTTCACAACTCAGATAATAATGCATATATCCACTTCAGAATTTGTATTTATATTCGTTTTTACACGGCTAATACATTTGCATACTCAATTGTAAATTTGTAAACAAAAAGTTCACAGCTCAGCTAATAATGCCTGTATCGACTTCAGAATTTGTATTTATATAAGTTTTTACACGGCTAATACATTTGCAAACTCAATTGTAAATTTGTAAACAAATAGTTCACAACTTAGCTAATAATGCATGTATCCATGGTAGAATTTGTACTTATATTAGTCTTTACAAGGCTAATACATTTGCATAATCAATTGTAAACTTATAAACAAAAAGTTCACAACTCAGCTAATAATGCCTGTATCCACTTCAGAATTTGTATTTATATTAGTTTTTACAAGGCTAATACATTTGCATACTCAATTGTAAATTTGTAAACAAAAAGTGCACAACTCAGCTAATAATGCAAGTATCCACTTCAGAATTTGTATTTATATTAGTTTTTACAAGGTTAATACATTTGCATACTCAATTGTAAATTTGTAAACAAAAAGTTCACAACTCAGCTAATAATGCCTGTATCCACTTCAGAATTTGTATTTATATTAGTTTTTACAAGGCTAATACATTTTCATAATCACTTGTAAATTTATAAACAAAAAGTTCACAACTCAGCTAATAATGCCTGTATCCACCTCAGAATTAGTATTTATATTAGTTTTTACAAGGTTAATACATTTGCATACTCAATTGTAAATTTGTAAACAAAAAGTTCACAACTCAGCTAATAATGCCTGTATCCACTTCAGAATTTGTATTTATATTAGTTTTTACAAGGCTAATACATTTGCATACTCAATTGTAAATTTGTAAACAAAAAGTTCACAACTCAGCTAATAATGCATGTATCCATGGTAGAATTTGTACTTATATTAGTTTTTACATGGCTAATACATTTGCATACTCAATTGTCAATTTGTAAACAAAAAGTTCACAGCTCAGCTAATAATGCATGTATCCACTTTAGAATTTATATTTAAATTAGTTCTTTCAATGCTAATACATTTGCATACTCAATTGTAAATTTGTAGACAAAAAGTTCACAGCTCAGCTAATAATGCATGTATCCACTTCAGAATTTGTGTTTATATTAGTTTTTACACGGCTAATACATTTGCATACTCAATTGTAAATTTGTAAACAAAAAGTTCACATCTCAGCTAATAATGCCTGAATCCACGGCAGAATTTGTACTTATATTATAATGCATATATCCACTTTAGAATTTGTATTTATATTAGTTTTTACACGGCTAATACATTTGCATACTCAATTGTAAAAATTGTAAACAAAAAGTTCACATCTCAGCTAATAATGAAATTTGTAAACAAAAAGTTCACAACTCAGCTAATAATGCATGTATCCACGGCATAAATTGTACTTATATTATTTTTTACATGGCTAATACATTTGCATACTCAATTGTAAATTTGTAAACAAAAAGTTCACATCTCATCTAACAATGCATGTATCCACTTTAGAATTTGTATTTATATTAGTTTTTACACGGTTAATACATTTGCATACTCAATTGTAAATTTGTAAACAAAAAGTTCACAACTTAGCTAATAATGCATGTATCCATGGTAGAATTTGTACTTATATTAGTCTTTACAAGGCTAATACATTTGCATAATCAATTGTAAACTTATAAACAAAAAGTTCACAACTCAGCTAATAATGCCTGTATCCACTTCAGAATTAGTATTTAAATTAGTTTTTACAAGGTTAATACATTTGCATACTCAATTGTAAATTTGTAAACAAAAAGTTCACATCTCATCTAATAATGCATGTATCCACTTTAGAATTTGTATTTATATTTGTTTTTACACGGTTAATACATTTGCATACTCAATTGTAAATTTGTAAACAAAAAGTTCACAACTTAGCTAATAATGCATGTATCCATGGTAGAATTTGTACTTATATTAGTTTTTACATGGCTAATACATTTGCATACTCAAATGTAAATTTGTAAACAAAAAGTTCACAGCTCTGCTAATAATGCATGTATCCACTTTAGAATTTATATTTAAATTAGTTCTTACAATGCTAATACATTTGCATACTCAATTGTAAATTTGTAAACAAAAAGTTCACATCTCAGCTAATAATGCATGTATCCACTTTAGAATTTGTATTTATATTAGTTTTTACAAGGCTAATACATTTGCATATCAATTGTAAATTTGTAAACAAAAAGTTCACAACTCAGCTAATAATGCCTATATCCACTTCAGATTTAGTATTTATATTAGTTTTTACACGGCTAATACATTTGCATACTCAATTGTAAATTTGTAAACAAAAAGTTCATAACTCAGCTAATAATGCCTGTATCCACTTCAGAATTTGTACTTATATTAGTTTTTACACGGCTTATACATTTGCATACTCAATTGTAAATTTGCAAACAAAAAGTTCACATCTCAGCTAATAATGCATGTATCCACTTTAGAATTTGTATTTTTATTAGTTTTTACACGGCTAATACATTTGCATAGTCAATTGTAAATTTGTAGACAAAAAGTTCACAGCTCAGCTAATAATGCATGTATCCACTTTAGAATTTGTATTTATA